>NW_027526065.1:0-179515 GCF_052094955.1 Ictidomys tridecemlineatus | reverse complement strand
TGCAGGACAATCAGGCTCAGTCTTTTCTAAGCTGCCTTAGAGTAGAATTGAAGAAAACGGCCCTGTACTATATTCCTACTCATGTTTTCTACTGCTCTCCTCTCTGTCCTTGACCAGTTTTCTTTTCCCTTTCCGAACACTGGCTTCCACTCTCAGCAGTCTCTTGCGGGTCCATAATTCCTATCTGTCTTGTGAAGCTCAGTTCATATCATTTCCTCAAGGAAATTATAAATAAATACGTTAATTTGTGGAATGCATTTTAAATACATTGTTTACATATTTTATTCCTTGTTGAGATGCAAGGTCTGTACCTATCTTGTTTATTGCAGTTTCCCTGTGCTTACCAAATATCTGAATATATACAGATTTTTTATGACTTAAATTTTTAAAATTCAATATGCATCCGGAGTTTTGCATTTTCAAAACACTTTGTGGTCAAAACAGTCCGGTGAGTTTAAGAAATGATAAAGTAGTTAGAATATAATTGTCTATTTCTCAAACCTTTGTCTGAGAATTTCACCTTCAAAAATTTATGTGGAAAGGTCTCCCACCCACAAGAAAGATGTAGTAGTAAAAATCTCTCTCTCTTTATGGCAAATCAATGACTTAGTTCTAGTGAACTAAGCTTCATTCATTTCTTCCACAATTATTTCTTGCAGTCATTCAGGCATCCAGAAAGATGCCAGAAAGACAAAGGTGGACCAGCTGGACACAGACCTCTTTTGATGAAATTTACAGTTGCAAAACACAGAGATTATCTGTATGAGAAAACCATGGAGATTAATGGTGATAATGTTCTTGAGAATGGGTTTTACATTCTCATATTTTTTAATTTTTATATAACCAAAAGATAGAGAACCATTTCTTAAACAATGAACAACGGAGTTCAGGCAAAGGCAGCATGTTGGAAGCATGACACCAAGATGTCTGTATGCCAGTAATTTTCTCTAATCTGCAAGGGGTTTGGAGTGTTCTGTTTGGATTAGTTGATACAATAATACAGGAAAAGGGTCTCAAGTAACAATGTGTTGCACAATGTTATTCAGGAAATCACATGTACAAAGTAATACCACTACCAATGTAAAGTTGCTTTTATTTCCTAAGCAGAATTTACAAGCTAAATTTTTGTTCTGGTAAATTCACTGCCACATTAGTTTTGAATTGAGAGGAAGTGATAGTTCCCCAGAATTTTCTAACATGAAATAAATAAATACTCTAAACCCTCAAAGATTATTTGCTACCTTATTTGCTTCAGTAATAAATCAATTAACCTCAATTTACTTCTTTGCTAGAATTGCAAATAATTCTTATTTTGGCCTAGACATCTGAAACAGTGGTTGAAAAAGATGCTGATGCTCTCTATGTTTTATTTTCTTTCTTGGAGTGGGAATTATGGGGGATTGAACTCAAGGGTACTTGACCACTTAATCACATCTCCAACCCTTTTTGGTATTTTATTTAGAGACAGGTGTCACTGAGTTGCTTAGCACCTTGCATTTGCTAAGGCTGGCTTTAAACTTGTGATCCTCCTGCCTCAGCCTCCTAAGTTATTGGGGTTACAGGTATGTGCCACTGCACCTGGCTCTGTATATTTTCTCAAGTTGATAATTCAGATTGTGACCTTTTAATCTTTGTTAGAATCATTATGATGTTCCCGATGGTGAAACAGACAAAGTGAAACCTTTTTATGGAATAAAAAAAAATTGAATTTGCAATAAGGATTATTATACTTAGAAATGATATTAACCATATCATCTTCTCCTTTCCAAATTTGGCAGAACCAGATCTATAGATGTCAAAGTAGCAAGTAGACTATGTGGCTTAAATGTATGCCACAAACGGAATTATTTTTACTTTGCTCTTTTTCTAAAACATAGCATGTTCTACTCAAGTCTTGTTGCTTTAAAACAGGTCCACAGATTGTTTGACATCCTTCTCTTCACAAAGTGAAGTCTAACTGCCTTCCCTTTGACAGTATGTAGATTCATTCATTTTCTTTAAATAGGAAAATGTGGCTGAAGGGAACGTTGGCTTCTGACATTCTGTCCTGAGAGGCCTTGTGGCTTTCCCTGCTCTTTCTCTTAGATGGTCCCATATTAGGGAAGGCAGTTTACAAATCATGAGGAAATAACTAACTTCTGTGGGGATCTTTGTGGTGAGGAACACAGGCTTCCTGACAGCAGCACAGGAGGGAGCCAGCTGCAAGGAAGCACCTTAAAAACCTATGTGTAATGTTTTAGTCCTGACAACAGTCAACTACAGAGCGTTTACCTGGAAAACCTCATGTTGGAAATCTGTCTTCCTTACACCAAGTCTGATGGACATACAGCGTATTGCAGTCTGTAAGGACTCAGGCCTCTGGCTGGTCACATTCTTCACATGTTTACCTCCTAGCTCACATGGGCATCTCCATTTCCAGGCTTCTTTATCTGAGACCTTGGGCAGAGGTGCTCTTCTGGTGCCTGTGTTGACACCTGCTTATTAGGGAGAGCAGTAAGCCTTTCCATACACTGACCTACTACTTAGTTATTTCCCATTCTTAACCTCTTTTCTCCTTCCCCTGACCCCAAGACCCATAATATAGTGCTAGAACCCTTTGGGGATCCCGCAACAATGAGAATGCTGATCCCTGGACCAGTATGCCATCCCAAGGAGGAAAGGGGAAGAGGGAAGTCAGCATTTTCTCTGATTTTAACCTCTTGCTTATTCCATCATAGTAAATGATTGACTTAGTTTTTTTTAACTTTTTAAAAAGTTTTTATTTGTATCATGTATAATTAGTTATACATGAGAGTAGAAGGCATTTTGATACATCATACATAAAGGGAGTGTAATTTCTCATTCTTTTGGTTGTACAGGATGTAGGGTTACACAGATCATGTAATCAAATATGCACATTAGGATATAATGTTTGATTCATTCTACTATCTTTTTTACTTCCATACTCCCTCCCCTCCATTAATTCCCCTTTGCCTAATCCAAAGTACCTCTATTCTTTCCTAGCACCCCCACAGAATTAGCATCTGTATATCAGAGAAAACATTTAACCTTTGGTTATTTGGGATTGGCTTATTTTGCTTAGCATAATATTCTTAATTCTTTTATTTTGGGTTTATTGTATTAATTGACTCCTTCAGCAGCTGACAGCTTAGGAATATTTCTCTACAGTTTAGCTGAGCTCCTGACAACCGTTTGCTCAAGTTAAGCCTGAAAATGAGTGCAGTCCACTCAGATAATGCCAAATTATCTGTGGCCAGTTGACTATTTTCTTTCATTAAGACCAAACCATTAGTAATGAACTTGAAGAAAAAAAATGTGAATTCCATCAAAGTACCTTCATTGTGTTCCTTACACTCCCAGGATTTTACATGTCACAATACCACACTGAGTTATTTATTTATTAACTTTATTAAACAAATGTTTAGTCAAAGACTATTATGTGTTTGGACTATGTGCTACTTTCTACAATTAAAAAGCTTATAAATCTAGTGAGGAAAGAAAATCAATTAAATAATTATCACAAATACATACAAAATTGTGTTTGTGCTATGAAAGCACTAAGAAGGGGAATGGAGTTAAGTGGCAAGGAAAGAAATCTTTTCTAAAGAGGTAATATTTCAAGTGAAATGTGGAAGTAGAAGTAGCTAAGACAAGGGTCGAGATGGGAAAAGCCTGTCCCAGCCTCCGTAGTAGCTTGCATAAATGGGACTGTTCAGGAGACACTATGATGTGGTTAATCATGAGGGGTGGATAAGTCTTAGTTTTAGCTCTATCTAATTAAGACTTTGGGGGTTGACCATTATTTTGCAAACATTATATTTTTCTGGACAGAAAAACATGGACTCCAGTGACCCAAGCTTATTTGCCTGGAGTATTCAATTAAAATGAAACAAAAATTCTGATGGCTTAGCCTAATAGAAGTTTTTTTCTCAGTTGTGTGGTTGGGATAGTTCACTAAGGTTGTTACAAGATGCAACTGGTCTTCCATACAGTGTTTAGAAACCTGAAATCTTTCCATCTTGTGGCTCCACCACTCACTAGGGCTAGATGGAGTGGAAGAAAGCTCACTTACTTCTTTAAAACTCCAAGTTCAGTAGTGACATACATCACTTTGCTCATAATATTTTTGGTATGAATTAGTCTTGTGACTCTATGGTTATGCAAGGGGTTGCTGGAAAATGCTCCCACAGCCTGGGAAGCTGACTCCTGGCAGCAACTCCCATGTGCTTCATGAAAGTCACGCTTTTTTTTCTGTGGACAGTTGACAACTCTGCACATTTAATGAATGTGACCTGATGATTCATTATTTACATGTACTCCAACATTGCATTTCATCATCACTCTCTAGGACAATTATGTGAAATTTTCAAAAGCTATTATGCATACAAACAACAATAAGTGTTGGTGAGGATGTGAGGGAAAAGGTACACTCATCCATTGCTGGTGGGACTGCAAATGAGTGCAGCCAATATCAAAAGCAGTATGGAAATTCCTTGGAAAACTGGGAATGAAACCACCATTTGACCTAGCTATTCCTCTTCTTGGACTATACTCCAAGGACTTAAACACAGTATACTTCAGGGTCACAGCCACATCAATATTTATAGCAGCACAATTCACAATAGCTAAACTGTGGAACCAACCTAGATGCCCTTCAGTAGATGAATGGATAAAAAAATGTGGCATATATACACAATGGAATTTAACTCATCAATAACAGAGAATAAAATCATGGCATTTGCTGATAAATGGATGATGCTGGAAAAGATAATGCTAAGTGAAGTTAGGCAATCCCCCAAGAAAAACAAATCTAAATGTTTTTTCTCATAAAAAGAGGCTGATTCATAGTGGGGTTTGGAGGAGGAGCATGGGAGGAATATACGAACTCTAGATAGGGCAGAGGGGTGGGAGGGGAAGAGAGGGGGTAGGGAGTTAGCAAGGATGGTGGAATGTGGTGGACATCATTATCCAAAGTACATGTATGAAGATATGAATTTGTGTTAAAATATTTTATATACAGCCAGAGATATGAAAAGTTGTGCTGTATATGTGTAGTAAGAATTGTAATGCATTCTTCTGTCATATATTTTTTAAAAATCAATTAAAAAATTTAAAAAGGGCTGGGGCTGGGGCTCAGTGGTAGGGCGCTTGCCTTGCATGCATGAGATCCAGAGTTCAATCCCAGCACCACATAAAAATAAACAACTAAAAATAAAGATATTGTGTCCATCTACAACAAAAACTTTTAAAAAAATCAAAAAATAAAATATTTTTTTCAAAAGTTAGGCAAAAGTCTCCAAAAGACAAACAAAACAAAACAATAAATTCATAATTTCAAAAACAAATAAATCCATTTGGAATTTTTGAAGATGTGAAGATGGTTTGGGGTTAATATACTATTTATTGAACAATTTTTAAAATGCACCATGTTCATTATTCAATTTATTCCTCATGAAAACTCTATGAGGTAGGTATTACATCCACATCTCAATTGCACTTTTATAGTAATTTATAAGAAAAAAGAATACCCTTGGCAGGAGAGAAATTAGTTAGAATGACTTGTCTTGCTTAGGGAAAGACACGGTCTTTAACAATTTCTCCCAAGTACTGAGAAACTAATTTTATACAGGTCATACATCTTATAAAATTGAGTGCAGTGAATAACATTCTTAAATAATACTTGACAATTTCCTTTCCAACCATAACTCTATTCAGTTGTTACAGGAAACTAAACAAAATTTGAACATATGAAAGACTCTGTTTGAGGTAATTTATTTTTATCATTCTTAAAATCTCACTGGTTAACGTGAACATTTTTATGGTAAAATTTATAATGTGAAATTTTTTTGTGGTCAAAATTTATAATAGGAAATACCACAGAAGTGTGTGTGCATTTGGTCTACCTAAAATGAACTTCAATGATCAAATAAGAAGGTAGGAGGATTATTAAAGCAGGAGAAATAATTGTACACTGTGCCACCCAACACTGGGGTGAATGGCAAACATTCCAGAAACATTGAGAGTGAGAATATCTGACTCATCCATTCATAGGTGCAAAAGTAACTAGAATAATAACCTAAGAGCGGTAAAGTACCAAGTGCTGGGAATCTTGATCTAATTTACATAAATTTAAAAATAACAATAAACATTATATCTGTAGAGTGTTTTATGATTCCCAGAGCACCATCTGCAGTGGGTATTAAGCACAGTTGGTACACTGCAATAAAGATAGAGAGTTATTAAGTTAAGCACTTCAGAGATTTTAGGTATGCATGGGTTCTTTAGTTAAATTGACCTTCAGTAGTCAAGGGTTTTCCTAACAGTTATAAACTTCCACTTGACTTTGAGGTGATGTAACTTCTTGTTCTTCTACTGATTGAATGCAGTTTTAATCCTCATGAACAATATTTTTTTTTGATGGATGAGCTAGGCTATTATATAAACAGGCTAATTTTCACCACCAGAGATGGAAATCGTATAGGGATTCTCTTGTAGTCTTGGGTTTAAGGGTTTATTCTGGCCCTTATAAATTTTATGACCTTGAACAAAATTCTTATCTTTTTTGAGTCTCCACTTTTCCTTTAAAATGGAGATAAAGATACTGGGCCTTGTCAGTGTTAGAAGCTCACATGAATCAATTTATAAAGACTGAGATCTTTCATTATTCTTAGACACAATACAAAGATAATGTGATATTATTATGCATCTCTTTATGTTCCTTTTTATTGGTCCCTATAATATAACTCCAACCCAGGGATACATAGACCTAAACCAATGAGATTTCATGCAACTGAAAAATGTTTCTGGAGATTGTAGACTTACTATATATCTCTTAACCTTTATTTATTTATTTATTTGGGTGCAAGATTGTTTTTATTTATTTTTTTTAGATTTATTTTTTTAAAAATAAATGATAGCGGAATGCATTACAATTCTTATTACACATATACAGCACAATTTTTCATATCTCTGGTTGTATATAAAGTGTGTTGACACCAATTCATGTCTTCATACATGTACTTTGGATAATGATGTCTATCAGAAACTGATCAACCATTCTAGTTTGCCCATGGTTTTCTGGGTTTTATTACCGAAATTCTAGTCCTGATAAATGCTTCAGTACTGGGCAAACCAGGATGGTTGGTTTTCCTATGTTGACTTTTTCTGATTGTACAAAAACTGAATAGAGACAGCTTTTAAAAAAATCTATTCTAATTGGTTAATAATGAAAGATTTCCCTTTGGCATGACTGTCCTTGTCGTAGTAATTCATTTGGTTTTTAGAACATGTGTTATTTCAGACTTTGAACAAAACCAGCTGATTAAGTAGTATGTAATGAAGTTCATTTATATAATGACACATATACAAATGGAATTGTGAACAGATGTGCTCAGTTCTTTGATCTGACAATTAATAGATCCAATAACCTCCACCCCACCACATATTACATTTAATTGAAATCATTTAACCATTTTCTCTCTCTCATCAAACCTAAATAAGAATTCAGTCGTGTTCATCTTTAATTTTTTAACATGTAGATTACTGACTGGAGACACTTAGGGAGGTTATGATAAACTAAGATATAGAAGTTAAATTTGTACATTCAATCCTACCAGAATCAATTTTTTGATGAAATATATGATAAAAATCTTCATTAAAATCTCATATGTTTGTTAGGTTTAATTGATATAATATAAAACATGTGAATTAGTATTTTAAACCATAAGGTATAATATAATTGAATTTTGAGAAACAATGTTAACATCTAATAATGTTATATTAATTAACGTTAATATCTAACATTTAAATTTGTCTTTCAGTCTTCCATGCCTCCTGGATTCTTGATTTGATTTTTGAATTTTAAATTTTCAATTCTAAGAGTTAATGTCATTCATCCATCTATAAATAACCACAGGATAATCTGAAACAGACTCTCCTTTTCATGGATACAGTCACATAAATCAATAGAATCATTTCTGAATATATTAAGAAGAAGCATGCATTTAAGTTCAGCCCAATTTATTTCCTGGAAGACTTTGTTGAGGCATCATCTGCATTTATATTGTGCAATAACTGGAAACCCAATTAAACTGCAATAAGCTACACATTTATTGCTAAAATAGTTAAATTTGCATTAAAATAGCACCTATTACATTTAACTGAAATCATTTAACCATTTTTATATTATTTCAATTAAACCTATTATTTCATAGTTGTCTTCTCTATTGCATTCCTGTTTAGAAGGTCTTTTTTTTAAAGAAGAGAGAGAGAGAGAGAGAGAGAGAGAGAGAGAGAGAGAGAGAGAGAGAGAGAGAGAGGGAGGAAGGAGAGAATGGGGTTGTTCTATTCTACTTCTCTGCATGAGACATTTCTCATTTCATTTCCATGGCTCTGAGTGCATGGCTCTGAGCCCCAAGTATTTTCGGTGACTATTTATCCTGCCACTAGTGTGAAACCTTTTTCCCTGACTTTAATCCTTCCTCATATTTGGAGCCCAGCCAGCAAGCAATGGACTTATTTTCAACTCTTTTCTAAATGTTATTAAAGCTCTGGGACCCAGAAGTACAGAAAATTATGTAAGAGACTCCACGTGTGTCCTGGATGCATAAACTTTAAAAAAAAATAAAAGGATTTAGTAGTTTTTAAGGCTTAAGAGTATTATTAATTAATTTTATCAAATCATAAAATTCATTTTGTTAAAATGAATGCAATCTTTTGAAGCATGCTTCTTTCTAAGAGTTCCTTATTATATATAAATGCTATGTTATGTGGATATGTGGAATATTGGGAGAAAAAGTAAAACAAAGATAACTTTGGTTAGAATGGAAGGAGGCTTTTTTTTAACTCCAGAATGTGATTAGGGAAAAATGATAATTTGTCCAAAGGAGGTTTTGATAGGGCCTATTTGAAAATTAAAAGATGGTGGTTCAATTATATCAACAAGAGTCTTAGAATACTTCAAATGCTAAAACTTAAGTACCCCGTGTTGGAACTTGTGTAGAGAGAGTTCATATAAGACCATTTGAAAAAGAGAAATAGGTCTTAGATCTTGGCTAAGATCTTCCCAAAGCAGTCAGAAGGTGCTCTCCTTGCAGAGATGCTTATTCTCGTAGTGGGATAATACACATTGCTGCAGACCCAGGGAGACAAGACAGTGATGGCAGTGACAAATGAGATTCTTGTCACAAAATGTTGCTGAAGGCTTTCAGCTAAATTTATATTTGTTTTTTGATTATTTTTAGTTATTCATAATTCTCATTTTGTAATCTTGTGTAAAAATGAAGCAATTCAAAGATGCTGAAAGTTAAGTTTTACTAGATTGTGCAGAAAAAAGGGAGGCACAGATATATAAAGAATGGGTTAGCTATGATGTTTCTGTTTATCTCCTTTATTTATTAATTCAGAAAACTATTAAGAATCAGCTTGCAAAGAATTTACTCCTTATCCTTGGGATTCTCAAATATAGTTATGTACATATTCTGTTGATGTACGTATAATTGAGTTGTTTCAACTCCATGTTAAACCTCTATACTGCAATTATTTAGCATGGTGGGCAAAACAAACAAGATGGTGATTAAAGTTATAGTATAAACATAAAGCAATCTAAAGTAATAAATAAATTCTAAGCAACTGCTGTAGTATAGGAAGAGTCAATGGATTTGACCTTGACAATTTGCACATTCACACTTGAGACATGATCTGGTGTTACATAATTGAATTTATTTTTCTACCACTTTAACTCTATCATTTGTTTCTTCTTATATAAATTAATATTTATATGCTTCAGGTATTATAAATTTTTTACATTTGCTATTGATCTTTAGGAATTAGATTAAACATAGAAGAGACTTCTACTTAAAGAAATATAATGTACATATTTTAAACTTCATCTATATAATATGCATTTAAAACTATTAAAATGTTTCTTCATATATAAGGTTATAATAGGAAAAGAGATGGAAAGTAATACATGGGTGCAATTTTTCTCATCTTTAATAATAAAAATTTAAGAGGTATTATCTAAAATTGAAGAAATATGAAGTTAAGATTTAAATATATTGTTTAAAACATATTTTACTAGAATTTGGATGAGTAATCCAAAAGCTTATGAAAAATTAAAGTTTAATTTTTAAAGTGGGAAGCCAATGGGTACTCTCAAATCATCATAAATCAAGGAAGGGAGATGAAATTTTATTATTTGTGTTATGACAATAACCATCATATGAACTGCAACCAGAATTATTGGAGAAATATTTCCTCTGGGACTGACTTGGGATAGACAGAAGACTCACTTAATTTAATAACTCTTGGCATTGTTCAAACATGATTGAATATTTATAATGAAGTTGTATATCTTTTTACAGCTTGATTCTACTGTTACAATGAGCATTTATGAACATCCTTGTACACAAGCAATGAGGACAAACTTGTAGAGCTAAAATTATAATACTCAACAAATTCACAATTACTTTATTAAAAAGCTTGTTTCAATTTGTATTCCAACCAACTTAATTTGAGAATTCCTTTTTTCCCAAGCCCTGGCCCAAACCAACTATTATAAGTAATTTTGATATTTCACCAATCTCCTTGATGAAAAATGAGATCTCATTGTTATTCCAATATTTTTAAAAATTCTTAAAGAGGTGGAATTTTGTTTCATGTACTTATTGGCCATAAAATCTCTGTGGGGGAATTTGCTTATTTTTAAGATTTTCCTGCTTTTTTTATTGGCTGCTGGATTTAGGATAATTGGTCTGCAATATGATGAAAATATTAAAAAGTACAAGGAAATATGTGACTAAAACATAAAGATTGTCATATCATATTGTTAAGGAAAACTAACTAATGGCATGTAGTATATTATTTTTTTTATAAATGATATACATACAAATAGATAACATGAACATTGACTATTAAAATGGCATTTTGTTTCTTAACTCCTAACTTTTTCAATTTGAACTTTCTTCTATATTAATTCTTCCTCTCCTGTTGCTTTTTAAAATTATTTCTTCATATTTCATCTGTACCTAATTATATTTTTAATAATAACTACTATAACAAAAGCTCTAGTTAGGAATGATCTGTTTGATTTTGTTTGTTTTTCTTTCTTTACATGTCTCATTTAGTACTGAAATCATCTTTTGTTAATTGGTACACTCTGCATTGAGTCATAGATCTTACAAAACATTTCATATTTCACATTTTAGCATTAACAGACCTTATTACTTAGATTGGAGTTTGCAAACCAAGCTACACCTCAGATTATTTTAAGGAGCTTTGTAAAATGTGGAGCTTTCTAATATTAACTATGGAGAACCAGAGACATAAAGTGTGGGTAGACTGAGAAGCTATTTCAGTCAGGTCATGCTGCCATAGCCAAAGTGCCATGGACTACCTAGCTTAAACAACAGAAACTTATTTCTTGTAGTTCTAGATCTGGCTAGGCCAAGATGAAAGTTTTGGGAAGTTGATTTCTCTGTTCAGCCTTCTTCCTGGCTTTAGCTGGAAATCCTCTTCCTATACCACATGGCACAGAGAGAGAAGAGAGATCACGTCATATTTGTGAGATTTCCAACCCTCATGGCCTAATTATCTCCCAATGACCCATCTCCAAACTCTATTACATTGAGGATTAAACCTTCAACAGATGGATTTGGGGTGGGACACAATTATTTAATCCATAAAATTCAACCTCTGAAGTGTGAGGAGTAAAAATTTGTTCCCAGGATGTAGGCTCCCTATTTACCTCTCTTATTGTTTCTCTTGTTGAGAAAAAACTTTTTAGTTTAAGTAAGTCCCATTTGTTGATTCTTGTTATCAACTCTTGTGCTATGGGTGTCCTATTAAGGAATTTGGAGCCCGACCCCACAATATGTAGATCGGAGCCAACTTTTTCTTCTATCAGACGCAGAGTCTCTGATTTGATATCAAGCTCCTTGATCCATTTAGAGTTAACTTTTGTGCATGGCGAGAGGAAGGGATTCAGTTTCATTTTTTTGCATATGGATTTCCAGTTTTCCCAACACCATTTGTTGAAGATGCTATCCTTCCTCCATTGTATGCTTTTAGCCCCTTTATCAAATATAAGATAGTTGTTACTTTGTGGATTAGTCTCTGTGTCCTCTATTCTATACCATTGGTCCACTCGCCTGTTTTGGTACCAGTACCATGCTGTTTTTGTCACTATTGCTCTGTAATATAGTTTGAAATCTGGTATCGCTATACTGCCTGATTCACACTTCCCGCTAAAAATTGCTTTTGCTATTCTGGGTCTTTTATTTTTCCATATGAATTTCATGATTGCTTTATCTATTTCTACAAGAAATGCCATTGGGATTTTGATTGGCATTGCATTAAACCTATAGAGAACTTCAGATAGAGCCCTAATATCCAGAGTATACAAAGAACTCAAAAAATTAGACAATAAGATAACAAATAACCCAATCAACAAATGGGCCAAGGATCTGAACAGACACCTCTCAGAGGAGGACATACAATCAATCAACAAGTACATGAAAAAATGCTCACCATCTCTAGCAGTCAGAGAAATGCAAAACAAAACCACCCTAAGATACCATCTCACTCCAGTAAGATTGGCAGCCACTATGAAGTCAAACAACAACAAGTGCTGGTGAGGATGCGGAGAAAAGGGTACTCTTGTACATTGCTGGTGGGACTGCAAATTGGTGTGGCCAATTTGGAAAGCACTTTGGAGATTCCTGGGAAACCTGGGAATGGAACCACCATTTGACCCTGCTATTGCCCTTCTCGGACTATTCCCTGAAGACCTTAAAAGAGCATGCTACAGGGATTCTGCCATATCGATGTTCATAGCAGCACAATTCACAATAGCTAGGTGAATTGTGCTGCTATGAACATCGATATGGCAGAATCCCTGTAGCATGCTCTTTTAAGGGTCTTCAGGGGAACCTAGTCCCGAGAAGGGCCAATAGAAGGTCAAATGGTGGTTCCATTCCCAGGTGTACCAGGAATCTCCAAAGTGCTTTCAAATGGCACGACAATTTGCAGTCCCACCAGCAATGTACAAGAGTACCCTTTTCTCCGCATCCTCACCAGCACTTGTTGTTGTTTGACTTCATAGTGGCTGCCAATCTTACTGGAGTCTGAGATGGGAGGGAAAGGGAGAGAAAAGGGAAATTGCATGGAAATGAAGGGAGACCCTCATTGCTATACAAAATTACATATAAGAGGTTGTGAGGGGAATGGGAAAATAAACAAGGAGAGTAATGAATTACAGTAGTTGGGGTAGAGAGAGAAGATGGGAGGGGAGGGGAGGGGGATAGTAGGGGATAGGAAAGGTAGCAGAATACAACAATTACTGATTGGGCATTATGTAAAATTGTGGATGTGTAACCGACGTGATTCTGCAATCTGCATTTGGGGTAAAATTGGGACTTCATAACCCACTTCAATCTAATGTATGAAATATGATATGTCAAGAGCTTTGTAATGTTGTGAACAACCAATAAAAAATTAAAAAAAAAATTCAACCTCTGGATCCTAGCATTCATGTTTTTCTCAATTGCAAAATGCATTTATTTCACCACAAGGGTTCCTGAAGTCTGATCTTATGCCAACAACCCTGAAGTTGAAAGTCCAGAGTCTCATCTAAATATCATTTAAGTCATATACACTCAAGCTTTAAATCATCCCAAGGCAAAATTCTTTTCAGTGTGAATCTGTGAAATGGAATAAATTATGTGCTTCCCAAACACAGTGGTGAGACAGGCATAAGATAAGCGTTACTATTCAATGAAGAAGAATATGAAAGAAGAAGGGAGTGTCCAAAATCCAGTAAAGCATGTTCCACAAAATCTTAACACTCAAGAATAATCCTCTTTAAAGGCTGGGTTTGTAGCTCAGTGATAGAGTGCTTGCCTTAGCATACGTAAGACACTGGGTTAGATCCTCAGCAATATATAAAAACAAATAAATAAATAAAATAAATATATTGTGTCCATCTACATCTAAAAACTATTGAAAAAAAGAATAATCCTGTTTGGGTTAGCGTTCTACCTTGTAGACACACTGGGTGGAAGTTTTGCCTTCTGGACCCACAGGAGTTGCAGTCTTTCCTCTGAGGTTCTGTTGGGAAAGATTCCTGCCTGTGGGGGTCTGCCATTTGGGGGTCTCACATCACACATATTAATCTCTTTATCAAATGATCACTCTACCACACACTTATGGTTCTCTTCCAAACATGCTTACTCATTTTGATAATATGGGCAGGCTGAGAATTTTCTTTTTGCTTTTTACTATTAGTAAAGAAAAACCTACTTTTTCAGCACTTTGCTTAGAATTTTCCACAGCTACACATCAACTTCATTCCTTACAATTTCTGTTTTTCACAATCACTAAAAAGTGAGTACAAGTCAGCCAAATCCTGTGACACTTTATAAAGAATATCATCCTTTTCCAGTTGTTCAATAACACATCTCATTTCTGAGATTGATTAGAATGAACTTTAGTGTCCGTATTTCTACAAACAGATATAATTACCTGTGCTTCGTGTAAGAAAATAGAAGCTTTATCTCCAATTTTCATCTCCCTCCATTTATTAATTTTCTGAGCTCTCAGCAGAATCATGTTTAAAACTCCCTTTATGGAAGTATTGGATTTTTCTCACATGCACCTCAAAATTTTTCAAGTCTCCATCCACTACTCATTTACAAAACATCAACCACATTCTTATTTATGCTATGGCATTAACTCATTTCTATCCTTTTTACCAATTTCTGTCTTAGTCAAGTATCACCAAAGAATAGAAACAGTTGGAGAATCCTATACACATGGAATCATCTCACTTAATTATGGAGACTGGAAAGTCCCACAATCAATCATCTGTCAGCTGGAGACATAGGAAAGTTAATAGTGTTGATCTCAGTGTCAATAAAAAGGAAAGAAAGACTAATGTCCCAGATAAAACAGTTAGGGAGAATTAACTCTTCATTTCTCTGCCTTACTATTCTATATGGCCTCAATGGATTGCTTACTCGTATTGGAAAGGATGCTATGAGTTACCCAGTTCAGAAATTCAAATGTTAACCCCAATTGGCAACACTCTCACAGATACACTCAGGAATAATGTTTTTATATATTGCTGAGGATCTAACCCAGTGTCTTACACATGCTAAGGCAAGCACTCTACCACTGAGCTACAAACCCAGCCTTTAAAGAGGATTATTCTTGAACGTTAAGATTTTGTGGAACATGCTTTACTGGATTTTGGACACTCTCTTCTTCTTTCATATTCTTCTTCATTGAATAGTAACGCTTATCTTATGCCTGTCTCAGTATTTTATGTTATCAATTTTTTGTGTGTGTTAATTAAAAAAATGTAAAATGGTGAAGTTCAGTTTTCCCCAAATTCAATGCAATTTCTCTTGTAATATTTGTATAAACTGAAGATTTGGAAGTCAAATCCATTTTTGCAAGGATAATTTTGAATTATTTAAATAATTGGAAAAATACTAATGTGGGGATATATCTGCTCAATTAAAAAATCATGTGCAATTAATGAAAATGGTTTTCATGCATCTCAGTATATTTGTCAACCAAAATGCTTTGGCTCTATTTCAATGTTTAATTGACTCCTCTTATAGGACAATTTATGTGTTAACAAGAAATAGTTTGCTCCTGAATTTCTAAATTTGAAATTATAATATCTGTAATTGTTAATTCCACAAAACCAGCAAAAGCTTTCTCCCTGACCATTTAGAAATGATAATGATAATGATCAAAAGACTTTTGGTTCTGACATGATGGTTGTGATTATTCATAGTAGCATAATGGCAATATGGTACCATAACCAACAGCTTGTGTGGTTAAGTTGTAATGATCCTGGCAGCTGAAAAGTAATAATTCAAAAACATATTTGTCTACATTTTGTGGCATGTCATGACAATTACATGGCATTACATATGTTGAAAACTCAAGATAATTGCTGTATTTTTATTATATAAAGGGAAGAGTATCTTTGGCATTAAAGATGGGGAAAATATGAATTATGGAGCAGTCATTTTTCTTCCCACTGGGCTTCAGCATGGTAAATTACATTCCATATAAGGCAAGTACTCGAGTCTTTGAATGTTTTTTGCAACTTGGGTATGTTTATTTGAGATGTTTGAATTTAAAGTTGCAAACTCATTAGAGATGAGCATTATATTTTAGAGATTTCTCCTAGTGAATTACTCTGAAGAAATTAATAAAGCGCATGGAAAGGTATCTTATAAAGTCAATCTTGGAATGTTCCACTATGTAAAAAAGTAATTTAGAAGCTATTTAAACCATAGAGGCTCCTAGGAACTGTCTAATGTTTATCACAAAAAGGCACAAACCTCTTTATGAAATAGTTTTCAGGACACCAATTTTCAACCAGAACTGAATATGCTTTTCATATTCACAGAAAAGTACAAACATAGTCTAAATCTTTTTGGCCCCCAAACTGCTATCATTGGTTTTATTATATCTATTATTCATAATTCTAAATTCCTATAGGGAGTTTCTGGGTCTCTATTCTCCCTATAAAATGCCTAAAAGGACTTGTAAAAATAGGTTTAAATAACCTTTTTTAATGGTAATAATTTTTTGAGAAAAAAAATATTAAATCAAGGAATAAGGTTTCTGTTGCAAAGACTTTGTGTTTCCTGATGATAGGAAGCAGATCAACTGTCAAGTTTCTGGCAGATATGAAAACATGGAGTCATAGTTTGTTAACTATTTCAAAGTGTGCATGCAATTAAGACCGAAGCAGTCACCGAGAACAAGAAAATTATTCTAGAAATTGAATCTAGAGAAATTTTTTTGTCATTTGTCTTCTGAGAAAGTATAGTGAGATGGTGTTAAACCATGTTCTCAATACTTGATAACTACAGAAATGTATAGAAATTATATTTATCATAACATCCTTCAAAGTGGGTTACTGGCAGCACAGCATAGAATAATTCAGCAGGGGGAATAAAAAGAATATACAACATGGTAAAACAACATGGTTTATAAATGTAGTTCTTTTGTTTTTTTTTTCTTTCTCATATTCTGGCTTTATTTATGGAAAGAACAGTGCAGAGAGAAATGATCTATATCATCACCACTTGAACTTGAAATGTTTTACAGTACATAAAACAATGTTGTGCACATAGGGAAAAAAATCTAATATCAAAGTAAGATATCAGTGAAAACATTTTAAAATTATCTGTTTATTCTCAAGTAATTCATTTTGGAAAATTCTAAACAATAAGTACTGTATAAAGCAAAAAGTTGAAATCTCTTGGACTATTATTTTCATTTTCCAGAGTTAACTCTCTTAACTATTTTAAGTCTACCTTTTCAGAACACTTTCTAAGAGCACAATCTATTCCTCACCATTTAATTTTTAATAAAGTGGGATAATGATATACATTTTTGTGTTGTAATCTGTTCTTTTACTTAAGCCAACACCCTATTCTGGACTTCTATCTCTTATGGCCTTTCCATGCCTTTCCTGGAGCTATAAAATTCACTAATTTCATGACTTGGGAAAGTTACTTCATAGATCTTTTTTTTTAAATTCATCATTTTAAAATTGAAAGTAATATTTAATTTATAGGGTGTCATGAAATAATTCATAGAAGACTTATGTAACAATGACTGTCAGTGTGGATATTAAATTTATATTACTGTTTTTACTGACTTCATTGTGTGAATATATTATAATTTACATTTGATGTAATCAATTTTATATCATTGGGTCTAGGAGGCCAGGTTTTGCTTGTTACAGTGAGAACACTTACTATGCTGTCTCTTTTTACAAATTTCTAAGTGTGCACTATATCTCTGTTAACTCTGGGCTGGGTGCTGTGTAGCAGATCCCTAGGATATACACATCTTGCATCTCTGCAACTTTATTCCCATTGAACAGCTGCTCCGCATTTCCTCCTCCACAATTCAGTCCCTGTCATCATCATTCTACTCTCTATGTCCCTGAGTGTGACTATTTTCCCATGCCTCATGTATGTGGAATCATGCAATGTTTGTCTTTCTGCGCTGGATTTATTTCATTTAGCATCTATGATCTCATCTATAGGCCACGATTTCCTTCCTTTTAAGGCTAAAAACTATCTACCAGACTTTAAAATAGTATTGGCTGGATTTCTAACCTGAATAAACAACAACGAAGTTTTTAAAGTTTGAAGAAAAATCAATGCCTGATTTGAAAGAATTGGGGAATTAACATTGGCTTAGGAGAAGAACAGCAGCAAGTTCAAGCAGGAAGACAGGAAGGCCTTGCTGGAGGCATGCTCCAGATTCCTCAGGGTTCCCTTTTCTATTTTCTATCACAATTACAGTTAACTCTATGGGGAAAAAGTGTGCCTCCCCATCCCCCCCCAAAAAAAAGTGTGTATTTAAGAAATGCTGCAATTTTAAATTTAGCATCCAGATAATATTTTTGAGAGGAACAGAGAAGTAGCAACCATTGGCTCCACAAAGACTGAGCAAAGAGGACTGTATAATTACAACAAACAAACGAAAAACCCACAGCATAATTTGAAGCAGTTATGGATCCTCCCTTTACTAATGAACAATGGGGCAATCTATTATTAGTGTACAACACAGTTTGGCACAAAATTTGATTTGAGGCATTAAAGGGTTTTGCTAATTTTCTGCTTTAAATTCAGGGGGACTAATGTGGCTTATAAGAAACTACAGTAAAGTAATTGATTTCTGAATTTAAAGCACTTGCCTTGAGCACTGAACTTAAACTGTTGTTTTGGGGAGATAACATATAAGAAAAAGATGTATTGACATGGTAAATTGCTGTGGACCTTCATTACATCCTCTAAACTCTAACATCACTCAATGCTGACTAGCCAATGTAGTGATCCACAAATACCAGCAATTACTAGTTATTAAGTCCTAATTATGTCCTAGGCATTTTGCATGGTATTTTACAGTATTTTTCACTAATATTCATATACTGGATTGAGTAGTATCCTTCCAAATTTATGTCCACCTGGCACTTCAACATGTGACCTTGTTTGGAAATAGGGTCTTAGCAGATGTAATTAAGTTAAAATGTGTTTATATTGAATTAGGGGGGCTCTAATTTAGTAACTACTATTTTCATATGAAGAGAAAAGAGAGACACACAGACACAAGCAGGACAGATGCCATGTATGATAGAGAAAGATTGGAGTGACAACCCTCTACACGTCAAATGTCAATACTTGCATACAAACACCAGAAGCTAGAAGTGAGGCATTGATTAATTCCTCTGAAATTCTCCCAATGGAGTCAACCTTGCTGACATGTCTATTTAAGATTTCTGTTTTCCAAAACTGTGAAAAATAAATATTTGTTTTTCTAAGCCATCCTAGTTTATGGACAATTTGTTATATCTTCCCTAGGATACTAATGCAATTCACATTAACCCTTTGAGAAATGTCTCCTTTGAACAAAATTTAATAGAAATGAACACTAAAACCTATACTAACTCCAGTCTCCTAATAAAGCTCATGAAACACTATATTATAATCATTAGGTGATCCAATTGTGGGAGAGTCAGGTAATAGACAACTATCCCATGAGTTTATGATAATTGACCAAGCACATTTTTTTAAACCAATATCAAGAGTTCCCTACATCTGGATGGCCACTGCTACTTCAAGATGTTTGTTGTTACTTTACCTGCCCTAGGGGATAGGCAAATAGAGATGGTTTGGATGATTTTCAGACTACAGTAGGGCTTTTTATAGGTACAGAAAGATAAGGCTATGCAAAGAATGAATTTGCATAGTCTGGGTCAGATGCTCAAATTCTGTGAGGTAGACTTCCAGGGAGCGAAAGGAAATCCTGCATTGCTAACTCTTTTGCTAATGCCAGGGAACTCAAGGATTGCAGGGCCAAGAAGAAAGTCAGGAAATCCTAAGTGACACAAAAAAATGTTGGTCTGCAAACATGGGCATTGGTTGTATGCAAAGCTTGGGTACAGCAGATATGGAGGAACCAGTACACGAGGCTTTACTTAGCCCAAGGTACAAAATAGATCATAAAGCAGCTCCGGAAGGAGCTGGTCTGTAAATAAACAATGCATGAGTGCCAAACACACTGAAGGATTTTGATTCATGCCAAATTGGAGGGTGAAGATGGCAAGTAATTGGAACAGGCCGGGGTCAGAAGATTCAAGACAGATGGTCAGATATAAATCATAACAGATTAAATCTTTGTCAGGGGATCAAATATTGGAAAATAAAGCTAAATCCATGGGAACACCTTACCAATTTGTGGAGTTTCGATAACAACCAAGAGAGTATTTCTCAGATTCAAGGAATTTCTGCAGGGAGACAGAAAGCTTGTTCCCAATTCCTCCTCATTACAAAAACTTTGTTCCAATTATATGGCACTTAAGTGATCTCGACAGTTTATGCATGACTTTCCCTCCCTGCATGAAGGATGTTTCTTTTGATGTTACTGTCTAACTTTTAATCGCCTACTATGTCCCAGGCATTCTGCTTGGACTTTATATACATTGTGGTGTTTGGATTTCTTTTGAATGTGCACTATATTGCAGAGTTTAAGATGTGAAAAGATAAGTAGCTCATTCTTGGTCACACAGCTAGGAAAGGGCTGGGGGTGGAATGTAAACTCAAGTAATCAATTTGCTTACTGTGAATGCTTAGTCCTTATAACAACCACATGCTGCACAGCACTGGGATTATTTTGTGTATACACACAGAGGTTTCATTGGGAACTGCTCCCTAGAGCAAAGTCTTACTGGATGGGGATTTTGGCAATGGGATTACAACTTCTGGGCAAGTTGAGAGTAAGAATGAAGTAAAAGGGACAGGAATCCAGGCTACCATTTTGTACTAGGAGGCTTTTCAACTTTAGCTGTGAAGGTGGACTTGTTTGTCTGGAGACTCATCATGTTTTTCCAAAGGCAGGGAATAATGTTACAGTATGAATTGCAGAAAGCCAAGAATTAGAAACTAGATAAAGAAAGCATGTCTCAAGGAGGATGGAAGGGCTCAGATTTCAGGACAATCTTGACTCCTTTTCTTCTGAGAAAATGTAACCCAGTGAATTCTCATTCTGAATTAAATATCCCATGTAATTTTCTATGTCTTCAAAATATTTCCACCACATTACAGCATGCTGTAGTTGGAAAAACAAATGTGAGTATAGCCACTGCCATGTAAAGCTTTTCTTATTCTAAAGAAGGCAAACTTCATCATGACCCAATTCCTCTTTGTGTGTGTATACACACACACACATACACACACACACACGCACGCACACACACATATCCTTTTTTCTTGAAATGTATGTATGCTCTTGACTTCATCTGGTTGCTTCTCACCACTTTCTCTCTCTCAAACTGGATTTCATTCCAGGTACATTTCTGAAAAATTTTCCATAAAGGTAAACTCTAAATTCTAAGTTCTGGATATCACCAAACTAATCTTTATCCTTCACTTATTTGGAGAATTCAAATTACTTAATTATATTCTTTGTGAAATCCTCCCTTAGCTTTTGTTCCTTTCCCCTCTCCCAGCTTTTCCTAATCATGTACCAAGATTTTCCACTACTTCCTTTATTTCTTTAAGAACTCCTCCCCTTTGTGATATCACCTATCAGTTACCATCAGTATGATTTTATTAAATTGCTGCATCTTCATTGTGTAATAAAAATATGCATATTTACACTTGGCCTTTCTTCTAAATGCTCTTTTAAAAGTAGATTTATGTTACTAATATCTCTAGTTTCTGAAATCTTAAATCAAACATATTGGCTTTTCCATTAAATCTTCCCTTTCTGAGTTTCTTTATGTTAAAAAAATGTCATTTTTTAAACCTGGGCAAGCTTAAAGTTTTAGATTTACTTTTTAAAAAATATATTTATTTTTTAGTTATAGATGGACACAATATCTTTATTTTATGTGTATATGGTGATGGGGATAGAACCCAGTGCCTCATGCATGGTAGGCAAATACTCTACTTCTGAGCCACAGCCCCAACTCAGATTTACTTTTGATTCCAGAAACTTCTATGCTTTGTATTTAACTGAATTCTAAGCTCTATTAATTATGTATAGCGCTCATAAGGGATGACTTTTCCATGTGGCATAGGGAAGTTTTTAATGAAAGAAAAGCAAAAAGCCAGAGTAATTAATCTTCCATATTGTTAGGTCAAGGTTAATAATGAACTATTTTATCTGTTCTAGGTAAAGTAGGTGCTCAATGTGAATGCTGGGAGGTAGAAGCATTCATTATCACATAGGTACTTGAATCCTGTATGAGGAAGGATGTTAGAAGAGAGAAACACCCAGATTTTCTGAGGAATTAGTCTAGCATGAAGCAGGGGTCCATCTGGCCAGGATGGTCACAGAAGAAGACATCCAGGGTGGGTGTAGTTAGATGCTTATGTCCAAAGAACTAAACCTACCTCAGCCATGGAGATTATTTCTAGCCCTTATACTGTTTTAAGGGTGGATCATTTGACTCATGGTCATGTCATGCCCTTGTTTTGGCCCTTATGAGAGTTCACCCAGCAAGGACAGGTCTCTTATTTCTGTAAGACAGCAGAGATCAGCAGCAGAGCTATTCCTATAAATCCATTAGATTATGCCTTGTCCACAATTCCCTGTTTATAGCCGCTAACTCGATTCTGCCTTAAATTATTGCTTATATTCAGGATGACACTTCTTCCTCCAGTCTGCAGTCCCTTCAATATCGTCTTCTTAATGCAGACGGGGTGCTTTTCCCAAAGCATAGTTTATATCATTTTTAAAACTCCGAATCCTTCCTTTTCTCCTCTTGTATCACTTGAGCCTTTCTTTTTGTCCTTGTCACTACTTCATCCAATAAATAAATTGAATATTCATTTATTCGTTCACTTTGTCATTTAATGACATGAATAACTTTCTGTATACTAGAAATTATGTCAGATTGTAGAGATATAAAATGATGAAATATCTTTGAGCAATGCATAGTTTTATAGGGATAAAGACACATAAAAAGACTATTATTCATTGTGAAAAATGCTGGGTAGGTGTAAGTACACACACCAAAGAGGGAATGAATGCCTTGGTTCCCCTAAATTCAGGGTTCTGGTTTTGTTTTCCTTTTGGCTGGTCTGAAATTCCTATGTCTAATCTAATTATTTAATCTTCATTCCCCTCTCAAATAATTTTTTTAAAAATTTAATGCCCCCTTTTGCATGATGCCTTCCCAATTTCTCACAATTTGATAGAAACTTCACCAGAACATTTTGGAAAATTTTATGAGTTGTATGTCTGATAGTTGTTTCCATGTTCTCAATTTATCTTTATCTTCAGAAAAGGCTTTCTTTCGATCTTTCTTTTTTCATATTTTTACCCCTACCGTATCTAACTGTGTATTTTTTTTTTGTATTTAAAGCTTTTTGAGTTTCAAATTCTTTAAAATAAACTTTGGGTATGGTTGTTCAAGATAAGACAGGGATTATATTAGTTTATCATCAGATAAGATAAATACAACTATTGAGGAAATTGAATACAACTAGCGGAGAAAATTCATACCTAAGCTCCTGGAACATAGGAAAACAAAAACTATTTGGAGAACAATTTCTTTGTAGTGAGGTCAGACTGAACTAATATACCAGGAAAATAAAAAAAAAACAGAATTCTCATTGTTTAATACATAAAGTACTAAATACTGAGAAAGAGTCTGCTAGAATTTATGAGGTACCAGTTCCATTTTAGCATTCATTTTGTGATATTTAGTGAAATTTTAGAATGCTTCAAAGATCTAGGAAACTTTTGTATGTTTAGAGTACACTTAAAAAAAATAAAATATATACTGTAATACAACTAAAATCCCACTTAAGCGTTTTCTAGTTATCTACATGTCCACTTGTATTTATTATAGAGTTTAGAGAGAAGCAACTAGGTGTCAATAGCCTGTTCATTTACTAGTTGATTCCTAGATTCAGTATCACAAGAAGGGAATTTCATTATAGGGAGCCAAAAATGAAAACTGGTAGCTGGAAAATTGAAACACACACACACACACACACACACACACACAGTATCCATGGTTCCTATGAATCAATAGTTATACTTCACCTCTTGAAATTATTCCTCATCACATGGAGGAGGTAGATATTGATGCCAAAATACAGTCCTCATGATCATGTTAACTCTGTTTACAACTTTCAGTCAAATCCTAGTGATGAAATGTCAGTTCTGAATGGTAGTTTTTTACTTTAATGTTCTTTGATAAAGATATAGAATCTTGTTCTCAGACTACTTTTAAATATGTATTCTCCTATCAAATCCATTGGACTCTTAATTTTTTCCACAATAGAGTCTGGCAGACAGATTATTAGATTATTAGATTTTTAATCGTAATATTGATTAACAAGATTCAGTAGTATTGCATCAAAAACATTACATTCTAGAAAGATGATTTGTTTATAGTATAACTTTAGTACTGCCCTTTAATCCACAATTTTATTTCCTCAAACCAGCACAAAGCGTTTCATGCACAATTGCTAGCAGAGGATGTGGGCAGAAATCTAAGGGGGGGATACAAAATGGCTTTCTGGGATAGAACAGGAGCTGTGGCTGGCTGATGGCAGGGCTGAGGCAAACAGGAGCCCAAAACAAGAGTAGGGCTGTGCCTGACTCTGAACTGTTGTTGTAGTCATTGTTTAAAAAAACAAAACAAAACAAAAAAAGCACGATGTGAATTCTTCAGAATGACTGGACGTGCCACTAATTGGAACTAGGCAAAGAGCTTAAAGTCAAAGCTATTTCCTTGTGCAGAGATTTGACTGTACTATTCATTTTTTTCTGAGATAAACATCCTTCAAATTGTTGTCAATTGACAACATGTGAAGAGAGTATTCAGACATTGGTATAAACAGCTGTGGTTTTAAATCATCTTTCTGCTACTTAGGTGTATATCTTTGGACGATTTTTAAAATCCCTTTAAGTCCCAATTCCCTTATCTTTAAAATCACTACTGTCTGCTTTATCGGTGTTATTGTGACTATTTGGTGAAATGACGTTAATAAAACTTTAGTAGAGTGCATGGGAAGAAGCACTGAAAAGAGGAGAGAGGAAGCCATAGGCAGGAGGTTACCATGCCCCCTTAGAAAGTCTCCTGGATTCAGGCAAAATCCTATTCTGATTCCTATTGCACTGTGTTTTTTGGCTCATTTTCTCTGTGACAACAGTGAATATCTTTAAGGCACTGTCTTATTATTATTATTATTATTATTATTATTATTATTATTATTATTATTTCAGCATTTGGCACAGTGACTGACTCATTGTCTCCATTTAAAGTTTTCTCATTGAGTGAATGACAGAATGAACGGACCCAGAGATCCTCTAATTTAAAGAGATCCTGTCACTAGAATTACTTAAGCCTTGGGGAAAAAAATGACCCATGAATAAAGCACAAGCTATTGATCACAAATGTTCTTTCAACAATCCTATGTTAATGTAGATTTTTTCCCCCCTTGGCCACAGACTTCAAAAGCGACCTTTACACAATTAAACAAATTAACTTAAAATATCTGGATGCAGGGGTTGTTATGAAGGCATAATTTTAAGAAGTTCTCAGTTTATTTACAGTATGCATTCAGATTTTTCTTTAGCACTTCCAAAACATTTGGCAGTCTCATTCATGACTCAACTAAAGTTTGGCATTCAAGTGCTTAATGTGAGCTAGTCAGGTCATAACAAGTGGATACAGAAAGAATACAGCAGGCAATCAGCAGAGGCAATTCTGAACGATGGAGATGTGTGCCTGCCTGTGTATGAGAAGGAGATAACCGTCTTGGATGGTGCTACTCCAACTTAACTGATTATTGAATCAGGCTGGGAAATCAGAAGAGAAATCTGAAAAGTCTGGCAGGGTTGGAATCTTCTACTTGGCAAGTTGCTGAAATCTTTGTTATCTCAGTTTCCTCATCTGGGAAATGAGGAAGATAATATTCCTACTTTAAAAATGTTCTGTTAAGACTAAATGAGAAAATATACACAAAGCACAATGTTCATCAGCTGGCAGTCTGAAGGGCAGGGAAACAGCCCAATGAACATCACCGAAGAGGAGCCAGCAAGCTTCAGACTGCCCCAGCAACATCTAGCTGATTGGCTCCTACCCATTATTGCCAGAATTCCTATCTTCATCCCTGTGCCGGTGAAGACAAAGATAAAACTAATCTACAGTTTCTGCAATAGCCATCACTGAACTGCTTACAGAACTTACACTGAACTGCTTACAGAACCGTCAATTGACTTGGTATATCTTCCTCCCTTCTGCTTGTCATGATCATTCAGCTAAAATTTGGGGGTCAACAGAGGTGAGGCAAAGAAGTCACCCAATGAGCAGCTCCGTGGAGGAGCCAATCAGCTAGATGTTGCTGGGGCAGCTGTGAGCCAATCATCAGCTGGCAGTCTGAAGGGCAGGGAAACAGCCCAATGAACATCACCGAAGAGGAGCCAATCAGCTAGATGTTGCTGGGGCAGTCTGAAGCTTGCTGGCAGCTGGAAGTTTGCTGGGGCCCCTTTGGCTGTGGCTCTCAACAATGTTGACTTAAGTACATGCTCAATTTGTAAGGACAGCTTCTCCCTCTCCTCCTCCTCCTCTTCCTCCTCCTCCTCCTCCTCCTCCTCCTCCTCCTCCTCCTCCTCCTCCTTATCATCTTTCAAGGCCTAAACAAACCCTTTCTTCTCCATGAGTTCTCACTTGACTTTTATAGTTCATAAATATTAATTTCTATTTTAAGATTCTTAACATATAAACTATGTTAGATTTTAGTTAGATTAGACTTTAGTTATACTGTATTAGAATTTAGCACTTTGCTTATGCAATTGTTTTTCTCAGGAATGATATTTTATTATTCTGTTAGTTTTATCTTCTGAAGCAAAACATGATGACTAGTAAGTCATAGAAAGTACTTCTATATTGGTTAAGCAGGTTTCAAAAACACTTTATGTGGACAAAGCAATGTCAAGTATCACCAACTCCATTGAACATCAACAATAATAAAATTGAGATGATCCCTGTCACTAAGTAACATGGACTTCCCAAATTAATTCCAACCACTGAAACATTTCAAGAGAAAACTCTCTGGTTTTAAAAATAGGTCATACACATGTTGTTGATATCATAATTCTAAACACTGGTTGAGTTTCTACATTTTCCAAGAGAATTTTGTGTGTGGACTTTGGATTGTGCAAGGATGAGACAAACTTGAAATGAATCTACTTGGTCCTATTTAACTCTAAACTTGCTGGCCCCCAAAACAGCTAAAGAAAAATTTTCTATCATTTTGATTTTTGAGTTATTTTCTACACACAGTGGTTCTAGAATAGACTCCTTGTAAAAAGAGTATTAAGTGTTGCTGCTCTGCATATTGATGTACATACCATGCTCAGACAGCTTTACTGAAAAGTAAATTTAAATTCTATGAATTCATTACATGTATGTTTATTAAAAATTTCTTTGGTGTTTGATCATAAAATTTGGAAAATGAATAGGATGATTTTTTAAATTCTGATTATAATGAAGCTCGTGTGAGTTGTTCAAAAAAGCAGGGAAAGGAAAAACTTCACCCACAATCCTAGTTTACAAAGAAAACAATCATACATTTTTTTATGTTTCTTCTCAGTATTTCCCCCATGCTTCTCTTCCCCACCTCCCCTCTATTCATTTCTCTCCCTCTTTCTCTCTCCCACACATACCCCATACAAATAAGTGGTTCCTCAATTATGGCTATATAATGTCTTCTTCTTTACCTATTGCCATGCACTGCCAAAACAGAATAAGGGCAATACTATACAATGAAAATGAAATTATGTTTAAAAAAGGCACGTGAGTCATGCAGTCTTCTCTTAGGTCTTAGCTATATTTAGCTTACACATTATCAGGATCCTCCTCATAGAAAATTTTGGCTTACATGATTTTCAGGCTCATTATTTTTTATTTAAGTAAACAGATTTGAGTTTTAAAACTCATCCACAAAGATGAGCAATGTTGAACTGGCCTCGTGGTCTGCTTCTGATTGCTTATGTTTGTTTTAATTCCCTCTGCTAGTATCATAATACAATAAGTAGTTATTAAATATTGCATTAAAATAGCAGTGTGTGGAGTAAGGTAAAAAGAAGATTCGCTTCCAGAATCCATCTGCCTGTGAACATTTTAAAGATACCCATAATTCCTAATGGAAGTCAATTTATCTAACTAGTCCCTAGAATAAATATGCAGCCTGTATATTTACGTTTCTCTTCTTTGCTTTTCTCTGACTGATGTCTGTTGTTGCTAATTATAATAAACTCATCAATATGAAGTAAGGGTACAATTACACCAATTGCTAAAATTGAAATACTCCTTCTGGCTGGTGAAGTTCAGCACTGCCTAGACCTTTGCCTCAGTTCTGCAAGAAGGTGGTTCCTGGCATAATGAAGGCCCCTGAGAAATGTTTGGTTCTGCTCTGGCACTTAGTGTTGTGATGAATGGTTCTTTCAATATTTGTAATTTCCTCTTGCTTTCAATATACTCAGACGCTTGATATCCATGTTAATCTTATGCTAAAAATTCTGTATATGGTTGGTAAACTCCAATTTTAATTATTTAAAGTTATGTAGGCATATATATGCATATATATTGTATAAATATAATTTTGAACTCAAAGGACCTATGTAATATATTTATTTGATAGCTTTGGCTATAAACACTAAACTGATTAAAAAGGTTCCAGTCATTCATTTCTCACATTGAAGGGGGAGGGCTAGGTTAGAAAGCTCTCAGGAGCAGTCAGAACCTAGGTTGGATAAAGTTGAGCAAGACTTCTCATTTTTAGAAGTCAGAGTACCATGTGGATAATATTTGAAGAATCTATAAATGAACTTGGGAATTAATTTGTTGCAGCTTGTGAAAAACAGTGGAAAGAACTGGGGAACAGAGAAGGGAGGTAGAACAGGGGTGACCTGGCAAGGAGAATAACTAATTGCAAATCCTCATTTGTAACCTTTGAGTGTTTTAAGAGGCTTAGTAGAGTACCAGCCAAAGCTGCATGTCAGGATTCGACAAAGCCATCTAGCAGGGTGGAAGCAAGCTCAAAGACCCTGTGTTCTGGCAGGGGTCCATGGTCTACTCAGGTCCTTCAGGGGAGTGGGAGACCCCCCCTGCTGTGTGCCTCCCCACTATGTTTGTTTAGATACAGCATTCTTGCAAGTCATTCCTTAAAATTCATATTTTTAGACTGAAATTCAGATACTTGTTGATAGAAGTTGGCTCTAATTATCTGACAGTCTGATATGGAATTCTGTGCAATTCCCTGAATTCAATATTGCATGTTTCTATCTCCTGAGAAGACGTCATCTACTTGAACTCCCTCAATGGAGGACAATTTTGACTCTTTAATTTATCAAACTGGAGATTGTTCCACAAGTGCTTCAGCCTATTTAATGTCAATCATGTTCACTCTCCAAAGTATTTTTGCATGTTTAACATAAATATTTTGTTTTGACATTTTTCTTATCCCTTTGGTTCTATCTTGAGATAAACTATGTATGGAATATTTCATTAATTTACTGACTACAATTATAAAATATCTTCTGGAATTTCTTTTCTCTAGATTCAATATGTACCCAACTCCTTTTACAATTTGTCCTTAAGTTCATTACCCTTCCTCAATCATTTCTGCTGCTCTCCTTTGAACCCTCTTCAGTTTTCCCGCATCCTTTTTTAGAGAGAGAGATAGAAACTGACAATAATTCTCTAATGAGGCTCTGTCATGCTTAATATGCCAGATATCTTTATAGCTTTTATGTTTTTTTATTAACAAGCTCAGAACCATATTGCCTAAGATAAACATGTCCGTGGTGGTATTGAAGTCAATAGCTCTTTGAGTTCATTTTCTTATCAACAAATCCAACCTAAAGAATGAAAGCCTTAACTTCTGGTGCTACAAAATTATTTATCAATGTCTTTTACACATGGGAATTGAAGGTGTTTTATGTTGTGGCTTGAATAAATTTCCCTGTCCCTTGGTATTGGGTTAGGCCCTGGGGGTTGCTCTGACCAGTGAAGTATTGGTGGAAATATCAGGCCTTGAGAAGCAGCTTGTATCCTATTTGTCTTCCTTTTGCATTTGCATGGACAGAATGTCCAAGTCTATAGACAGTGAGGAGGAATATGAAGTCGACTTGAACTTAATCTGCAAATTGGAGTCAGGTGGATGATCATAGCTGAGCCACATCTTATCTTTAGAACCATGAGTGATAAAATAATGCTACTGAGATCTTTAGAGTTGCTTGTTACCCAGTGCTATCTTATGGAATTTTACTCAATTGTACTGAGTGTAAAACTTTTTCCCAAATGATTTTGTACAGATGATTTTACGTTTAATTTTCCTACATGTTAGAGAAGCAATAACTATACTATTCTATGAAATATGAAAATCTATGGACAAAGAACCTAAATAGAATTAGATTGGATATGTCAGCATAATTTGCTTTTTTATGGGTAAAAAGTCATGCCTCAGAATCTGTGGGGGATTGGTTCCAAGGTTTCCTAAGATACCAAAATTTGAGGATGCTTAAGCTCCTCATATAAAAAGTAACATAGATTGCATAAGCCCTATACATATCCTCAAGCATACTCTAAATCATCTATACATTATGTATAATACACATATAATGTAAATACAATGATATCTGCTACAGAATATTTTTTTAGGGAAAAAATTTTGTGCATCTTCAGAACCGGCACAATTTTTAAAAAACATTTTTGATCTACCATTGATTGTATCCATGGATATGGAACCCATGGCTGTGGAGGACTGGCTTATTTATATGTCGTTTGTCAGATTTCACCAAATTTAAGTATAAACTTTGAATTCAATTGACTAATCACCAGTGTGATAGCATTAGTAAAATTCACCTATGCCAGGCATACACTTCCTTTTAAATAAGGCAGAGAAAAGTTTCAGGAAATTCTGTTTCTTTAAAGTCTTTGAGGTCTTTCTTCACTAAAAGAGGAACTGTACATTGCTTTAGTTGTGTTTATGAAATATGAGGATAGGTATGATGGGGAACGTGTTCTATCTTTGGCAATGCTTGTGTGCATGGCTCTATTTTGACACTGTCAGCTTTCTCTATATGTTGTAGGGTTGAAATTAGCTGCAGAAACAAAAAAGACCCTAAAAATAGAAGGTAGAAGAATATAGCCAGGTATAGTGTCACACACCTGTAATCCCAGCAACTCAGGAGGCTAAAGCAGGAAGATCAGAAGTCTAATTCCAGACTCAGCAACTTGGGGAGATCTTGTCTGAAAATAAAAATAAAAGGGCTGGAGGTATGGCTCAGTGGTAGAGCAACCCTGGGCCCAATTTTAGTACCAAAAAAAAAAAAAAACACCTAAAGATGCTAATCTTGCCCTCATGTTCTTGGCTGCCTAATCTTTAAAATGAGAACAAAAATAACAATCTTTAAAAATTTATAAAATGTGGGGCTGGGGTTGTGGCTCAGAGGTAGAGCACTCGCCTAGCATGTGCGAGGCACTGGGTTCGATCCTCAGCACCACTTAAAAATAAATAAATGAATAAAATAAAGGTATTATGTTCAGCTACAACTAAAAAATAAATATTAAAAAAATTATAACATGTAACAATTGTTCAGGAAAGGAGAATGAGTCTGATACTCATGGTCACTGTGTGATCAAGTTCCTTCTAAGACATAGCTCTTCCATTAAATAGGGCTCTTTTATCATATTTATTTTTAAATGTAGTTGATTGTCTGATTAGTTTTTGGGCAGTGGAAGATGGAGAAAAACATCAGAGGTGTTCTTATAGTGTTAAGGATCAGCCAAGAAGTGACTCCAATTGCTTTTCTTCATCTATCATTGTTGAGAGCTTCGTTGTGTGGCCATATCTAACTGCCAGGGTACAAATGTTATTTCTAACTAGGTATTCAAATCTCCAGCTACAACCCTGTTATTATAAAACTTTAAAACATTCTTACTCTTATTCTAATATGGATTCACCACTAATTCACATGTTGAAATTCTGTTCCTTAAGCTTATTGCTATCGGGAGATGGAGCCTTTAGTATGTGGCTGGGTCATAAAGTCTAACTCCCTCTCCCATTCTGCCCTGTGAGGAGGTGGAAAGATACTTTCAATGAGGCAGAAGTAGCTGCTTCACTAGACAACAGGTCTTCCTGCCCAGCCCCTTGTTCACGGATTTTCTAGTTCTCAGAAATTTAAAAAAAAAAATTACTGTCTACAGGCTATCTAGCTTATGGTATTTTTTTACAACTGCCCAGATGGACTAAGGTAACCCAATGACCTTTTGGGAAAAAAAAGAAAAAAAAAAAAAAACGGGGAGTGGGATCACTGTCAACTTCTCTACTCAAGAAGAAACAAACCTATTTCTTTCACTTTTATGATGCTGGAATTTCTATATTGCTTTTTTTTGGTATTAGGGATTTAACTTAGAGGCACTTAACTATTGAACCATATCCCCAGCCCTATGTTGTATTTTATTTAGAGACAGGTTCTCAGTGAGTTACTTAATATCTCACTTTTGCTGAGGCGGGCTTTGAAATAGTGATGATCCTCCTTCCTCAGTCTCCCAAACCACTGGGATTACAGGCGTGCACCACTGCACCCAGTTCTATATTACTCATAACCTCTAATGCATATCTGGAAGTTGTATGTATAAAGTTTCTATATAAATTCTCTACTTTCTAGCAGTGTGATTTGGGGAAAGTTACTCTAGTCTCAGTTGTCTTTTAAATGAGGATAAAAATACTCATAGATTTATAAAATGTAGTAAACTTTTGTAGAAGGGCACAGTGACTGGCATATGCTGTGCATCTAGTAAACACAGACAATTATAACTGAGGTCATTATATAGTTTTTTGCAATTTTAGTGGCATGGGACACTCAAGGATTTCTAGGCACCACCATTACTGTTGGAGTGGTCTGAGATCTAGACTGCTGAGAGCCAAAGAAGGAACTTTCCTTCATCTCTGCCTGGTGGCTTCTCACACCATTTCCCAGTCCTTTGAACAACATTGCAATATGATGTATTAGATTTGTCAACAAGCACCTTCTTGGGCTGTGCCCGTTCCATCCTTAGAATCTGATTTCTGCCATTCTTGAACCTCTCCAGCAGCCTTCTTCAATTGTACTAAACACAAATAATGTAAGTCCTGGAATTTCCTGCCACGTGTTCAGTTGGGCCTGCTTGTGACAAAGGAATCTGTTTCTTCATAGCTTCAACCACTTGTCCTGCTCAGCTTCTGACATCCCAAAGGAGTTCTAGGACTAGAGGCATCCTAAAGCAAGCTTGTGCTGACAACATCACAGTGTACCTGCAGCAGGGATCTCAACCGAACTCCTAATGGCAAAGTTTACTGCAGTTTCCTGTCCTGTATTATTTCACAATCTCTGGTGGGAGGAACTTATCTTGTTCTGTTGCTCCTCGAATATAGTAAGCATATTCAAGTTTACCACTTCCTTTCAACCAACAGACTCATCAAAACTGTACTGTCTAATATAAAAGCCACTAGCCACACAGGATCATAGAGTTCTTTAAATGAGACTAGTCTTAATTGAGATGTGCTAGGATTTTAAACAAACAAAATATCAAAGTCTTATTTTGTATGGAAAAAAATTAAATATCTCATAATTTTTTTGTATTTATTATGAAGTAATGTTTGGGGTATATTGAGTCAATATATTTTGGTAAAATAAATTTATTCTTAGTTTTAAAAATGTGATTATTAGAAAAATTTAAATTACAGATATGACACACATTATATTTTTATTGCATGATAGTGCAATGGATTCTATTCACTTGGGCCAGGTAGAGATAAATTTTAGCTCCATAAAGTTAAGGAAAATTCCAAGAAGTAGGCAGGCATTTGCTTCATACAAGGACATAGTAAAAGTTCAATCTGTCAATCATGATAAATTGCATAAAGACTACCATTAGAATCTTTATTATTATTGATCAAAATCATAGATATTTGATTTGACAAAGAAATATTTATGACAAAGTGATATATTTGGCAAAGAGATATTTATGGACAATAGTACATGACACTGCAAATTGTAGTTAAATTCTGTAAATTTCAAATAATGCCATTTAAACATTTATTTATATGTACTTAAATAAAAATAAAAAATCATGACAAGGAGCTGAGTTTTGTGACTTGCCAATCTTTAAAAGACTGAAAATTAGAAATGAGATATGTAGTTTCAATACTATCTCTCAAAATGTATTTTAGATAAATCTTTGACATATACAATATTAAGTCACAGGTAAAGTTAATAGTGGCAAATTTGAAATTTTTCTTTGGCATATTCTAGTTAGCCAACAGTATTTATTTTCAGTTACTATTCATTTATCCATCTATTTTTAGTAAGGTATTTATTGCAGGTGTTTGACTTTATGTAATTATGAAAGTGGCAGTCATTTAGCTGTCTCTGCAGCCAAGTTCTTGCAGCTTATGCTAAAGCTGCAAGTCTACAAGAATAAAGGAAATTGGACATAAAAGGGAAGGCAGATCAAGCTGGAAACCACAAGCCTCATTCTCACTGTTTTTTACCTTGCTGGCCTGATAAGCACACACACGAGTTGGAGACCAGGGGAGAATTCGGTGGAAGGTGGAAAGATTGTAGGCCTGACACCTGTCTCACATCAACATATAACCTACACAAATGGCTGGTGTTCCATTTCCACCCTCCCAGTCTTGCACTAGAGTCTCTCCATGGTGCCTCCTGAGCAGAAATACATATTGAAGGGAAATCTGGAAAATGCAATTCAATCTAGCCAACCTGGCATAGCACAAAGCCATCGTGTATCTTCACGTGTGTCTTTTCTCCAGGCTTTCTGCCTGACAGGGCACAGGGAATACATCCATCAGCTGAATGCATATGGTCTCACCTTTCCCTTTGCTATTGAATGTTTTGAACATGTTCAAATTTGTCTCTTAGGCATGTCTCTGCTATTGTTTCTATTTACTTTTTCTTTGACTCTTCATCTTCCATCCTATATTTTCACCTCTTCAACTCTTGCCTATTTTATTACTTTACTCTTTTTTTTTGCATTCAAATAGATACCAGGGCAATTTAGATTTCTCTTTATATAATATTAAGTTTTAAAATATTTTTATCAGTGAATAATAGTGGGTTTTATTTTGACATATCTCACGTGAGGAATATAATTTGTTCCAATTCAGTCCCCAGAACCTCTTCCCCTTCCACCATTTCCTCTTCCCATGGTTGCCTTTCTCTACTCCACTGACTTTTCTCCCATCTATTCATTGTTTTTATAAATTGGTGCTTTTAGGTAAACATAAAGGTGGAATTCACCATGGTACAATCACACATGCACAGGGCATAATTTGGTCAGTCTCATTCTCCCCTTTCCTGTCCCTCTCTTGTCCCCTGCAAATCTCTTTCTCCATTCTTCTGTTCTCCCTTCCATTTTCATGGTGTTCCCACCCCCTTTTCCCACTTGTTGTCTCTAGCTTCCACATATGAGAAGAAACTTTCAACACTTGACTTTCTGAATCTGACCTATTTCACTTATCGTGATGTTCTTGAGATCTATCCATTTACAGGCAAATGTCATAATGTCATTCTTCTTTATGGCTGAGTAAAACTCCAGTGTGCACATATACCACAATTTCTCTATCTATTCAGTGGGCATCAGGGCTGATTCTACAACTTGGCTGTTGTAAATTGTGCTGCTATCAACAATGATATGCTTGTATCACTATAGTGTGTTGATTTTAATATTTGAGATAAATACCGAGGCATGCGATTGTTGGGTCATATGGTGGTTCCACTCCTATTATTGCTTTCCAAAGTGGTTGTACTAATTCGTAGTCCCACCAGCATTGCATGAATGTACCTTTCCACTCATATACTTTTAAGCATTTCTTATTATTTATATTCTTGATGATTGCCATTTAAACTGGAGTGAGATGAAATCTCAATGTAGATTTGATTTGTATTTCTCAGATCATTATGGATGTTGAAAACTCTTTCGTGTATCTGTTCTCCATTTATACTTCTTTTGATAAGTATTAGTGTTTTGCTAATACTTATATATATATATATATATATTAGGTTATATATTTTTCTGAAAAAAAAAGTTTGGCTGGGGTTGTGTCTCAGAGGGGCTAGGGTTGAGGCTCAGAGGTAGAGTGCTCATCTGCCATGTGTGAGGCACTGGGTTTGATCATCAGCACCACATAAAAATAAAATAAAGGTATTGTGTTCACCTACAACTAAAATAAATAAATTAATTAATAAATACTTTTTAAAAAAGTTATATGGCCTTAAATTAATGTTTTCTGTGAGTCCATGTCCCTGGTAAAAAGAAGATCTTTTGTGTTGAATCACCATTTATTTTCATTGATCGAGATTCTAATGGGCACCTTAGAGAAACTCTAAATAGATGTGCTGGGTCAGCTCTGGCCATTACACAGCATTTGACCAGCATGTCATCTCAAGTGTCAAATCACGAATGCAACTGCTATTATTATTTATCTTGCTCTTCTGTGGGCCAGGTTAGTAGAACATTTTCCTTTTATGGCCTAATTGCATTGGAGTTTGATTTGGGGGAAGAGTAATTTGAAAGCATCAAGTATTGCTTAGCATGGTGCTGGGGGTGTTAACCAGGAAGGCATTGGACTTGCTGTGTAATGGTATATTTAGGTGAAGGAAAAAAATCAGAAAGTAGGCAAGATGAAAATGTATAAACAATTTATATCTGTTTAACTAGTTTAACTAAATAAACTATTGTATATCTCTTTAATATAAAACTCACATCTGAAATTTGTCATTAGTTAAGTATATCTGGGTCTTGCCTATATAAGTTCTAGCTTTCTCTGGAAGGAAAGGGGTGATGGAGATATTGGTTCAGATGGTGAACTATTCATGACAACTGGGCTTTACTCTCCATCTTCATGGACCCACTCACATATCCACATACACCCATTCACAAAACAGGATTGAAAAGGCATGAGCTATAACGCTGTTAGTACTTATGTTGGTATTGCATTTCAGAATTTACAGTGTTTTTACATACATTATCTCAGAATTAAAGATAGGAATAAGATCCTGTGACCATAACTAGGAGGAAATGCAGAAGTAGCAAATAAAAAGAGCTAGAAAATAGGGAAAGTGCCAGTGGGTGGAAACTAGCTAGAAACTGAGAAAAAGAGAATAGAATAACACTTAACCAGTGAACTTGGTATTTTATCACTAATCTACTCCACTGATGACTGATGTTTTCTGTAAATGCTCCTAGACATCTTAAAAAGATGTGCAGCAGATTAGACATAGAATCACCCATGCAAATGTTATTATTTTGTCACATTTTGCTGTGACATTTTTCCCGAGATTTTTACAGAGTCTAGACACTAAAATTAGTTAAGACCATTCGGAAAAAAAAAAAACAGTACAAATATTTCAGAAAAGGACAGTTGTACTGGCTGTTATTACTGAGTTTTTGTGAACTGTGACCTAAAAATACATTTCAAGCTGTGCAGCATTTGGAACACTAATGAAAGTTCACATGTGCTTCCTGAAGCTCTTTGGCCATGCAGAGCAGAATCTGACAATCAGTGAATTGCCAGCTCATTCAGCATTCAGGAGTTTGGTGGGGAGAGATGGAATGGGACCAAGGGACCTGCTTCCAGCTATGCAAAAGCCATAATCATCCAAACTGGCCTCATAAGTGCAGTCACACATTTTTGGTTGAGCTCATGTGTGAAGGTTGAGCAAACAGCCATGGAGCATCTCTCTACTCCAACCCCACAAAGCTGACATCAAAGGGAAGTACATAACAAGCACTTGTCCTTTCAAAGGAGGTCAAATTCTCAGGAGTAGCCCTCATATCAAATTTTGTATCAAACCTAGGAAGATTTTGATTTAAGTGATGTAGTTAACTGTTCCTTCTTCTCTAGGGATTTCACATCCATGGCTTTTCTCTTCAGGGTCTCTTGTCAGGTACACTTGACAAAAAGAATCGTGGCATCCTGAATAAATGAGCTTCAAAGATTCTTCAGATTTGCCATGAGCAAATGCCTTCCAACATGGTTCACTTAGTCCTGTCTACAGGCAAAACTCTTAAATGAAACCTAAAACAAACAAACAAACAAAAAACCCCAAAAAACTAAAAATGTAACACTGTTACTTTTCCTGTATACAATTATATTCATGAATTAAGAAATCACATATTTGATTTTAAAGTGGAGTAACTAGTTTGTGGACTAACAGATATTTTACAGACATGTCTTATTTGGATTTGGTGTATGTGTTCACTTTTGTGCATTTCATAGAAGAGATACAAAATAAACCAAAAGGCATATTGTTGAGTTATTTTATCATCTTATCTACAAAATATTTGTGGTGATGTTTTTTTTCTTATAACTATGTTTATTCTAGATTTTTGAAAAGTACTAAATATAATTTGAAAATCATATTACCAAGTTTAACCAAGAGGTCACTGCTATTGACATTTTGATACATATCATTCTAGTTGTTTTTCTTGGCTATATAATTAATAGACATATCATTAGCAAATTTTTTTAAACTTTAAAATGTACGTAATTTGTATTTCCCTTGTTACAATGGTCTGCTATAAGCCTGTACTGATTCTTAGGGATTCTTGGAGTGAACAAAATTGGCCTTTGAAGTCTCAGATATTTTCATTTTTTCCCTTGTGACTTGCCACTCAAAGAGCTTCACATAGTGACTTCTGTCTCCCCTTCTCTTCTACTGTGCTTCCATTTGCACTGAAGTGTCTTATAGATATTCCTCCACCACCCATCTCAGACTCCAGCCCCAACCTTCAGTAACATATATATATATTATAATAGTGATTTTTTTAGAAAGTCAGAACCCATAAAAATTTCACATATGACCCATACATGGCTGTGGATAGATCAATTCCCACCATGTTGTTCTGAGAGTCCTTAGTTTCTACTCCATGAGGAATGATTAGAAAATGTTCACAGTACAATCTGGTGCCTCAGGGAGGGGCCCATTTCTCTTTCCATTTTAGAGTTAATTGCACTTTTAGCTTATAATTTGCTTATGAAAGTACATAATTTCAATAAAAAATTTCTGTGTTCTCTCATTTTTCTTCTATAAATATTATTTTTTTCCTCTGAGGAAAGTAGCTGGTAATAGATGTGAGATAAGATTGTCCCATAAGAACAAGTTTTATCAACAAACTGAGAAGTAATTCTTTTTTTTAATATTTATTTTTTTAGGTGTAGATGGACACAACACAATGCCTTTATTATTATGTGGTGCTGAGGATCGAACCCGGGTCCCGCCCGTGCTAGGCGAGCGCTGTACCACTGAGCCACAATCCCAGCCCAAGAAGTAATTTTTGATTCCTCTCCCTCCATTGCCTATTGACTATGTACGTGTGCATGTGCTTGCACATACCACACACACACACACACACACACACACACACACACACACACACACAAATACATAATTTTAATTCACCAGCAAGTCCAGTCAGTTTAGTCTTCACAACCTAGCGATAATTCAGCACTCTTTTCCATCTCCATTACCACTGTTCTAGTTTAAGCAGTGTCAGGAGAAGTTGTGAAAGACTTTTAACTAAAAAAAAAAATTACTAGAATCCTGTCTGACAGGCCATTGTTGGTCCTGTCTAGTATACTGTTTTTTTTTTTTTCATAAAAATAAAATCAAAATTTCATTTCATGGTTTACGAACACCCAAAGAATCTGGTATGTGTAATTTCTCCAACCTAATCTATGCCCACCTCCTCATGTTTCACCATTTTACAGTTATGCTTTTCCTATTTGTATTCCTGAAAAATTTCAAACCTTTTCCCACCTCAGAACTTTTTCCCTCTTCTATTTCTGCCTAGAATACTCCCCTTCCTCAGACATTTTTCAGTGTCATTATTTATATCTCAGCTTTCCTTTGGGGTTCCCCTGAGAACTGTAGGTTTCATTTTCCTCCTCTAACACCTTTTCCTGACTGATCTTTGTAATAGGGGAGGTCTGAATTTACTGTTTCTCCCACTCTATTTATGGTAATATGTATTCTTTATCTCATATCTCTTTGATATCTCCCCTGTAAGGTAAACTCAATGAAGGGACAGAACATGTTTTCATATTACCTTTTATATCATCAGATATACTTTGTGCAGTATTGGTTGAATAAATAAAGATATGGACAAGGAAATATTAAGGGGAGAAAAGCCCTTGAATTTCAGAGGGAGAGATCTGGAAGCAGATGGCTGAGGTTCTAACAAGTGGCAAATTCTAGAATAAACACATGAAAGTATGTTCCATGATACCAGAAGCAGTGGTTGGTATGGTGTATTCAGGAATAGGAACATGTGACAACACAGTGCTTAGGTGCAGGTATGACATTTGTTGGGAGAATAAGTGATCTTCTGTTATTTATTTGGAGTCAAGATACATTTATTATAGTGTTCTAGCCCTTGTTGACTTTTCTACTTAAATGGAAATTCAATAATTACTCATTATCAGTCTTACCAATTGTAGCAATTTTCTTATTTGTGATTCTAATACATTAGGGAATTCCAAATAATCAAGTAAATATGCATTTTTTAATGAGTACAGAAAGTTTCTAATGTTCATATTCACTTAAAATATTTAATATGTATGATATGGTTGCTAGGAATATTTGCTAGCTATAAAAGACTATTTGTGCTAGTCATATTTCTGTTTCTGTGACAAAGTACCTGAGATAATCAATTTGTAAGGAGAAAAGACATATTTTGGCGCATGGGTTCAGAGATGTCAGTTGGGTCCTTGGCCCTATCACTTTGGGCCTGTGATGGCAAAGTACATAAGGAAGAAGCGCATGGCAGAGAAGTTCGTTCACCTCATGGCAGTTGGAAAGCAGAGAAGGGAAGGGGCCAGGGTCCTAATTCTCTTCAAGAGACCTAACCTCTTCCCAATTGGCCCCATCTCTTAAATTTTTTACCTCCCAATAACACCACAAGCTGGAGACCAAGCCTTTATTTAGCACAAGAAACTTTGTGTTGAAGATTTGAACTACAGATTTGAACTGACAGGAAGAAAATGAATAATTACTCAAAGAGCACTTTGGATACAGAGAACTTATTTCTTAGAACTTTTTTCCTTATTCCAAGTTTTAGGTCTTATTCTCCTCTTCAGTCTTTTTTCACCTTTTGGTCATTTTCTATTTCTGTTTTTTTTTAAATTTTGAATTGTTATATATGACAACAGAATGCATTACAATTCATATTACACATATAGAGCACAGATTTTCATATCTCTGGTTGTACACAAGTAGAGTCATGTCCTTCGTGTCTTCTTACATGTACTTAGGGTAATGGTGACCATCGAATTCCACCATCTTTCCTACCCCATGCCCTCTATCTTCCCTTTCCTCTCCTTCCCCTTTGTCCTATGTAGAGATCATTAAATCCTCCCCCTGCAACACACAGCATATTATGGATAAGCATCCTTAAATCAGAGAAATCACTCGGCTGTTGGTTTTTGGGGGATTGGCTAACTTCACTTAGCATTATATTCTCCAGCTTCATCCATTTACCTGCCATTGCTATGATTTTATTCTCTTTTAATAATGAATAATATTCCATTGTGTATATATACCACATTTCTTTATCCATTCATCTATTGAAGGGCATCTAGGTTGGTTCCATAGTTTAGCTATTGTGAACTGTGCTGCTATAAACATTGATGTGGGTGTGTTCTTGTAGTATACTGTTTTTAGGTCCTTTGAGTATAGACATTTCTCTGTGGTCTCTTATTTTTTCCTGCATTTTACTTTTTGTTAACATTTATCTGCTATCATCACCTTTTCCAGAGAAGAAGTGTGAAAAGTTCTCACAGGAATAAATTACATTTCCCTAGCTTTACTGAAGCTTTTTAGAAAAGCATTACATAAAAAGCCCAAGATGGATGATATTCATGATATTGGTGTTTTTGAAAATTGAAGTAACCTCCAATCCATGAAGTCTGGACATTGATCATAAAATTAAGATTATATATAATAGGAAAAAAATGATGTCTTATCTGGGATTATTCAGAAGGTAATTACTAAACTTTCCACAAGAAGATAGAAAAAAGACCATATATAATCAGGAAACTGGGGAGACAAAGGTCAAAGAAACACTGTGAAGTTGACCATTGCTACAGGTGACTAGTTTTTTTAAACTCTTAAGTCTTCATAAAAGGCACATAAAATACTTCTTATGACTATCAGTATTGGGTAATAAAAGGAAAAAGCAAATTCATGGGCTTATATTACCTGAAAGTCATAGGTTCGTCTCTATGATAAATTTTAGCATTTTCAAGTTACACAATTATGATTACCAAGAGGGCTTCCACAGAAGCCAACATCAATGTCATTATGGAAACTCTTGGGCAGAAAGTAAATGTTTTGTGGTCCCCACCAGAGGTGAGGCGCCATCAGATTACACCTCTGTGAGGCTGGGTTGTCAGAATAAAAGAAAGATGAGGCCCAAAGAGCTAGAAGTGGTGTTAATAAATGTGTAAAACAGGAGAAACTCATACAAAAAACTTTGAAGGCAGAAGACAGGGTAAAAGAATAATTTAACTGTGTGAACTTATATTTTCTATTTTTTTTCCTTGCAAACTCAGACCCTTCAACTGTGAAATAGAGGAATTGCTCTAGCTCAATGGTCCTTTATGTTGGCTAACAATGAATTTGCTAAGTGATCTTTAAGATTAAGATCCATCCCCAGGTGTTCTGACTTCATTGTGTCTGGTGTATCCTGAGCATTAGAACTTTTAAAATAGTATCCATGGTTATTCTCATATGCAGGCAATATTAAGAAACATCTCTGAAGGCTCAATTCTAACATGCCATGATTCTGGTTTTGTAAAAAGTTCTAAGGAAGAATATTCTCCAACAATCTTTTCAACCCAGATACATTTTTATAAGAACCTTCAAATCATTGGAATTTATAACTATTCTTTATAGTCCTCCACTTGAGAAACATACAATTCAACAGATGATTATGGATTCTTCAGTATTAGACAAATTGTAATTTGAATCCATTCTTTCCATTGATCTTTCATTTGTTTTGTTTCTCCAGCATAATTCTGTTGCAATGTCTATTGGCAGCATAGTCTAGTTCTTCAGAACTTCTGCCTGGTGATATTTCTCCTTGCCAAATTCTTTTGGATAAATTGCTAACTGGAAACTATTTTTCCTATTTTGCAATAATTGGACTGATTTTTGCTCACTTTTTTCCTAAAAATATGTGATACTAAGTAAATATAAAATTTTAGAACTTAAAAATACAGGTAAGTTATAAAGAAGAAAGATATTGAAACATTGCTCATGCACCTACTACCAGTTTCAGTAAAAGGAATTTTTTTGTTGCACCAATGTTTTCTGTGAGTATTCCCTTGGATTCTGATCTCTTCTTTTTCTACAAGGTAATGGAATGTAGGCACCACTATTAGTTTTATGTTTATGATAATCTTACTTTTCTCGATAATTTTAAAATATATGTGTGTCAAAATACTAAACAACGCATAGCTTAGTTTTGCATGTTTTTAAACTTTATATAAACTCATACTCTATGTACTTTCTTCAGCCAGCTTTGTAGGCTTAGATTCATCTGAGGCTGACTCATATTGTCATAGATGTAAATTTTTCACTTTTATAGGCTTCTATAGTAGGATTAAAATATGGCTTAGCTATTTGTACAGGCTAGATAGATAAGCTGCAGAAGAAAATATTCTCAAGCATTGAGTGGCTTGCTGCTGGCTCATGCAATGTCTGATGCAGACATACTATGCTGGGCAGCTGTTCTCACTGTCTGTTTTCCAGAGAACACCCTGATCCATGTTCTTTCCCTTGTTTACTTCCTGTGTCTTGCAAGTCCTTAATTGAAATGTGGAGATGTGGATGAGGGCATAGAAGGAGTGTGTGTGTGTGTGTGTGTGTGAGAGAGAGAGAGGGGGGGGCAGAGTGGCAGAGAGGAAGAAGGAGAGACAGAAGGGATAACTGGGAGAGGGGAAAAGAAAAAAGGAGGAGCAGCAAGAGAAGGAGGAGAAGAGAAAGGAAGAAGAGGAGGAGAGAAAGAAGGAGGAGATAATGCAATGAGGCTTCTATGAAAATGTGATATAAATTTTTTTCCACATTTTAGACATAATTCAATCTTGTGGCCTCACCTAGATGGCAAGAAACTTGGAAAAATACAGTCTTCCCATAGTCCCAATATGAAAATAAAATGACTTGGAAAGTACATGATATATCCTATGCTATACCATAGTACTTTGATGAAATTTTAAATTATTTTCCAGTTTTTATTTATTACAAATTGAGATGTTATAGACTTTCTTTGTAGCTTCCAATGTACATATGTAAGACTTTATCTAGCACAGTGGCTTTGGAACATTCCATTTTATCATAATTCTGTATATAAAATATATTTTACATTTTTTGCCCAATATAAACACAGAAAAATTAATACTTAAAATTGGAAGACAAGTTTTATGAAGAGATATGTAAGCAGAATTATTTTTTCAGGATAAATTAAAAACTTTTTCTATATCAGAACACAAAATATAAGTTGATAATATTTTAGGCTCTACATTTCATATAACATTTAAGAAGTTACCAATTGTTCAAATTGTTAAGGAATCTAAGATTCAACAATTATTTTGGAAAACTATTAGAAGTTTTATTCCCTTTCCAATCACATTATTATGATACTCTTTATATGCCTTTGTTAAAGCATATAACAACAAATTGACTATAAACTTGATGTGAGAATATGGATGTTTTCAATGAAGTCAAACACTAAAGAGATTTGGTGGAAAAAAATCTATGACTATTCTCTCTTTTCACTATTTTTTCACTTATTTTTAAATTCATAAATACAAATTATATATATTGATCACAAAGCATAATTTTTTGTGTGTGTGAGGAGGGGAGTACCAAGGATTAAACTCAGGGGCATTCAACCACTGAGCCATATCCCCAACCCTATTTTGTATTTTTTTTAGAGACAGGGTTTCACTGAGTTGCTTAGTACCTTGCTTTTGCTGAGGTTGGCTTTGAACTCTCTATCCTCCTGCCTCAGGCTCTGGAGCTGCTGGGATTATAGTCCTGTGCCACCATGACTGGATAGCATCATGTTTTAATATATGTATACACTGTAGACTAGCTAAACTGAAGTAATTAACATAAGCACTGAAAATTGCTAAGTAAACTGTTTTTTGTTTGTTTGTTTGTTTATTTTTTAAATTTTGGTACTGGAGATTTAAACCCCAGGACTCATGCATACTATGTAAGCATTCTACCACTGAGCTATATCCCCAGCCCTGCTGAGTAGATTTGACATATTCTTGACACAAATAATACTAGTATGTGGACTAATACATATATTAATTAGCCATTATTTTTAAAATTTTGTTACCAATTTATAGCTCTTAATTTCTGTTGTTTCCATTTTGTGTAAGCTTTAATACTAATTCTTCATGAGCAGAAAAAAAAGAAAGCTAATGGTGTACCTCTTTTATTTTGTGATTCACATTAGTTATAATAATATTCATTTGAAAAGTAACTCATTTATTTCAGGAAACTAGACTTTTCCCACATTTTTCATCAATCTCATCTAGTCTCATCTATTAGTCCAGAAAGGATAATGAATTCACCAATCCAAATGGAGGTACTTCCTCAAGTCTAATGGGAGAACACTGATTTCACAGCTTTTTAAAATTATTCATTGGTTTTTCTTCCAGTTTCATTAGTGGGTAGGGAGATACATCATATTGTTTTAATATGCATCTGGGGGAGTAATTTAATTATAAGGATAAACACTTTTTATTTTCCAACTATCTGTTGATGATGGAATACATTTGTGGACATATTTGCATAAATGTGTTTTTATTTAGTTAAAAATTTCCAATAATGTCCTTTGTGCTTATCTTTCTTATTAAGTCCTGATTTTTTTTATCTTTAGTGAGTTCCTTATGTGAATTTAGCCTTTAATATATAAATAAAAAATAAAAGGGCAAATTATATTTTATATGCAAGAAAATGTCACAAGTATTTGCATTAATCCAACAGAAATACAATAAAATAGGAAATGAGGAAAAGAGGAGATACCAGAAACTCCAAAGGAGTATTTTCTCCAAAATGTAGATTTGGCAAAAGATTTCTTATCCATAAAAGATGATATTAATGTTGACTGCAGTAAATTGTGTGTATTTCCTGGGAGAGGGGTGCTGCCAAGTAGAAAAATGGGAGTTGGTTAATGAGCTGAGGAGATTTAAAAATCATAAAGAAGTATAAAAAAGATCCTCATAGCATAGAGGACAGCCAATACTAGTATTTTAATATTAGTATTTTAGACTATTTAGAAATATACATTACGTGCTTATTTTATTTTTAATTATAACTTTAACCACTTTATGTTAATATCTTCATTTTTTGTGGTGGCCTGGGGTACCAGGGATTGAACTCAGGGGTACTCAACCACTGAGCCACATATCCAGACCTATTTTGTATTTTATTTAGAGGCAAGGTCTCACTAGATTGCTCAGCTCCTCGTTTTTGCTAAGGCTGACTTTGAAATTGTGATCCCCCGCCTAAGCCTCTGGGCTGCTGGGATTACAGGCATGGGCCACCTGCCCAGCACTTTCTCACTTTTGAATACTTGATTAATTTTGATTTCTGTTTTTTTAAAAAATCAATATGATCTGAAATATTTCTGTGTGTAGTCTTCCTGGATATTTCCTAGAATAGACTCTTGAATTTTATTATTACAACACCTGTACCTTTTCTCATTTGTTTTTGTAGTACTGGGTAATAAACATGGAATATTATACCACTGACTTACACTGCACCTCATCAAGTTGTGATACCAAGGCTGGATTTAAACTCAAGATTCTCCTGCATCAACCTTCCAAATAGCTGGCTTATCAGCATAACCACTTATGTGACTCCTACTCAGAATTTTGACAATACTTTTTCTCAAGCAGTGTATAAATATACTTGTTCACAATCTTGTCTTCTACACTAATACACTAAAACAAACAAATAAGCAAGAAAAGAAAACGTTGTTAATTTAATAGAGTGAAAAATAACAGAGCCATATCATGTTTTTAAAATTTATTTTTATATTTATTCAATATCAAATACTCTGACCTTTTTACATTATATGTGCATGTAAGAAAATTGGAAAGTTTTTAATTTAATTTTTACTATGTATGAAAACTCCATATTTTTAAATAAGTTTTTAGTTTTTTAAAAAAATATGTTGCAGATTTCTACTTTCACTGTAGTTCTTTTTCAAATACATTTCCCATAGTTTCTTGATAAAATAATTCATTTTTCAGTGAGATGATTTTATGTAACTCTTTATTACAGTTAAAATATTTATCCAAGTAATGAAGAAGGAGGCTCAGGGGTTCCATGGGTCAATAAGACACATTATTCATTTAAAGACCCATCATGGAAGATGAGAACATTTAAAAAGGAGATACAAGGATAACCAGCATAAATGCTTCCTGGGGATATGACAGATAAATATTGTTGATTGCTTCTAAGCCCTGCTTAGGATTTATATCTTCTATAGTCAAGATACAGCAATGAATTTCTGTTCTTCAATGAGGGAAAAGGAAGTTTTTGTGATTTATAGTTCGGCAATAGTTGGAAATCTGCCTGACTCCATGCTTTAAGCCCAGATGGTTACTGAATGTAGATAAGTTCTTGGCCACAACAAAATCTTATGGTTTTGGCTCTTTCCCACATAGTACGGAAACTTCCTGGGATCATTTTGTGTCTTTGTATAGCATAGAAAAAGAAAAGGAGCTACTGGCTTGTCATGATAACACTTCCTGAGCAGAGGAGGCAAAGTGGATGGACCCAAGAATCCTCCTGGTGAAGCCAGTGCTTTGTGGTCTTTCTTAGGTTACACTATATTTTGAAGGAACAATTTTTTTTCTCAGATGGTTATATCTCCTTGTAAATAGACTGCTCTGTTGAAATTGAGGGAAAGTTTTGGTTAGCTTGATGAACTAGCTGTTCTGTTATTGACTATTTAGATATATTCTTAGATACAGAACAGAATTCATCTTAGACTTTCTAAGATTCGTTTGAGGTAGGTGGTTAAAAACAAACCTTAATTGTGTGAAATAAATGTGATCTGGTATTAACTGTCATCTTTGCAATTGATCACCTCATGTTGAAGATAACTGTTAAAAGTAGATCAAGGTGTATGGACTCGTGGACAAACCACTTTGTAAAACATATTGTTTTGTTCTTTTTAGATATATATGCCAATAGATTATATTTTGATATATTTATATAAACATGGAGTATATTTTATTCTAATTAAGATCCAAGTCTTGTGGTTGTACATGATGTGGAAATTCACTATGGAGTATTCATGTATGTACATAGGAAAGTTGTGTCAGATTCACTTCAGTCTTTCCTATTCCTGTAACCCCTCCCTTCATTCCCTTTTGTCTAATCCACTGAACTTATATTCTTATATCTACCTATTCAAAAGAACATTTGGCCTTTGGATTTGGGGGATTGGCTTATTTCACTTAGCATGCTAGTCTACAGATCCATTCGCTTACTAGCACATGTCATAAAGTCACCTTTTTATGGCTGAGTAATATTCAATGGTGTAAATGTATCACCTCTTCTTTATCCATTCATTTGTTCAAGGGCACCTATGTTGGTTCCTTAGCTTAGTTATTGTGAATTGAGCTGCTATAAACAGTGATGTGGCTATGTCACACAATCCATTTCATTTAAATTCTTTATTCTATCACTTACTAACTGCACAGCTTCATGCAAGATACTTTATGTCTCTAACTTAGAGTTTCCTCATTTTTTGTAGAGTTCTGGGTAACAAACCCAGGACTCTTGTATATTAGACAAGCAGTCTACCACTTAAACACCAACTGCCAGGGGCCCTAAGTTTCCTACATTCTTAAGAGAGGTTCCCTATTTAACTTGGTGTTTTATAAAACACAATACTCAACAGAAGATGTGGCAACATATCTATTACCCTAAAGACTATCCAAGAATTTTAAGAGTTCTAAAACATGTCAGGTACTCTGGATTTGGAAAACTAAAGGCTCAGAAGAATGAAGGACCTATGAAACCCACAGTTGAGTCTCACATCAAAGCTAGCACTTGATATTGTCACTCATTTTAATGGTGGTCATTCTAGTGGTATATGGTGTTATCTCATTGTGACTATGACTGTTGATATTAAATATCTTTTCATGTGTCTATTGCCATTTGTGATCTTTATAAAATATTGTCATTTGTCCATCTTTTATTGAGTTGTTTGTCTTCTTAGAATTGTATTGTAAATGTCAAGTATTTATGAAATGTATAGTTTGAAAAAAAATCTTTCCCTAATCTGTGTCTTTTCATTTTATTATCATATCTTTCAAAGATTAAAAAGGTTTTGTTTTTCCATTTAAATGAAGTTTAATATATGATTTTTTAATTACACGATTGGTTTTTCCTATGTCATAAGAAATCATCATGAAACCAGAGTCTCATGGCATTCTTCAACTTTCTTTTTTTAGGAATTACATCAGTTCAGTTCACTTAGTTGGATCTATACTCAATTCTGAGTTAAGTTTTCTGCATGCAAATGTTAGGGTGATTGTATGTGTGTGAGCTACTGTCCAAATATTTAAGCAATATTTGTTGAAAAGGATATGCTTTTCCCACAGAATTATCTTGGTCTATTTGTTGAAAATCAATTCTTCATACATGTCTTAGCCTATTTATAGAATCCTTTACTAATCTATATGTGATTTTCACTATGTCAGTTGATGTGATCCAAATGTTTATTTTCCCTAAAAACTCATGTTGAAATCTTAATCTATGTTGTAGTAAGCTTTTGTTTCACTTTGAACAAAAGGCCTGACAAGAACAACTAAAGGAAGAAAACATTAGTGTGGCTCATGGTTTCAGAGGATCATTCTAGGGTCAGCCAACTCCATAGCTTCGGGTCCTAGGTGAGCGAGACCATCGTGTTGGAAGGGCATGGTAAAGAGAAGCAATTCAGGACATAAAAGCCAGGAAACAGAGAGAGCTCCTCTCCCAAGTGACAAAATGTAAACCCCAAAGGCATATCTCCAACAATCTATTTCCTCCAGTCACACCCTACCTGCCTGTAGTTACCACCCAGTTAATCCATATCAACTGAATAATCCTCTAATGATACATTAACATCACCTCTGAAATTTCTTGCATTGTCTCACTCTTGGACCTTGGGAAAACACCTCATATTTCCACCATAAAAATCCCAAGATGAAGATATTAAGAAGGGGGACTTTGGGTAAGACTATGTCATGAAGAGAGTTTTCACTGATAGAATTAGTGTCCTATAAAAAAGGCCTGAGGAATCTTGTTTTCCCCTTTGGACTGGTCTTACACTAGACACTGAATATTCTGGTGCCTTCATTTTTGACACCTAGCTTCTAGAACTGTGTGCAATAATTTTGTGTTGTATATAAAATAAATTGTTATTGTAGCAGCCCTAATGAACTAAGGCATCAATATTATATACTTGCCTCCATTATGATCAATTTGTAATATGTCTTGGAAGCATGTAATCATTAAGTATTATGATGTCATGTGTGTGTCACAATTCATTCCATGACAGTCCACATTTTTCCTCTCAAAATTCATATCCTTCTCACATAACATTTTTTCTTCCTAATGACCCCATGAGCCTTAATTCATTCCAGCACCAATTCCAAAGATACATCAAAATCTCAATCAGATATGAAGAGATGTGAGGTATACTACATCCTGAAACAAAATTCCTCTCTAGCTCTGAATCTATGAAACTAAAGTTAGAAGTGTCTAAACTGGGCTGGGGTTGTAGCTCAATGGTAGAGCACTTTCCTAGCACATGTGAGACCCCGGGTTCAATCCTCAGTACCACATAAAACCAAATAAGTAAAAGTATTGTGTTCAACTACAACTAAAAAATAAATATTAAAAAAAAGAAGTGTCTAAACTGCAATGGTGGAACAGGTATAAAATATTTTCATTCCAAAAGAAGAAAAGGATAATAGAACCCAAGCGAATCCAAAACCTAGCAAAATTCTGTTAGATATTAGGGTTCATGAATAATCCTCCTTGGTTGGATGTTTTTTCATCTGGACTTATTGAGACAGTGGCCATGTCTTCTGGGTTCCTTAGGACAATGGCTCATCTTCTTGACTTTGCACAGTAGTCCTGAATTCTTGACAATGAACAGAAGTGCCCTTCCCCTAAGGCTCTGGGATGGGGCAGCATGACTGATTAAAGGGCTGACCACATCTCCTTGAAACTTAAGAGATGGCTCCATTTTCTGAAACCAATGAGTAGGTAGCCTTGATCTCTGAGACTATGGGCCCCTAGCCTGGGGTGTTAGTGTCAGCCCTAACTATGGATGAATTACTCTCAGAGTCAGAATATCTTTTGCATACTCCTAATTTTAACCTACTCATGTCTTTACATTTGATGCAGATTTCTTGTAGATAGCACAGATAATAGCATTTTTCTAAAAAAAATTATGTGACAAATGAATAATCATTTAACCATGTGATTTAATCATTTACATTCAACATAATTGCTGACAAGATTAGGTTTAAATCAATCCTATTGCTCTTTGTTAGATATTTGATACATTTGTTCTTTTCTTCTTTGATTTCCTCTCATGTAATTAGGTGGATTTTTTTTATGATCCAGTTTAACCTCCAGTATTGATGCATATCCATACATTTTGGGTTTTGTTCACAGACATAGTCTAGGCTTTAAAATATTAGTATTGCAGTCCATTCTTTCATTTAAAGTGTAAGAACCTTACAAAAATGTACTTTATCCCCCTGTCCTTTATAAAATTATTGTCATATATTGTAATTATGTATACACCTCAAGCTCTATGGTTATGATTTCTTCACAACAATTATTTTTTAAAGACTATCAGAAAAATGTATTTCTTTATGTAGATTAATTTTGAAGAGTGTTTTAATTTCTTTCTATTGATCCACTCTTACCTCTGTTATCAGTTTTATTGTTCTCAAAGAATTATCTTTAATATTTTTTATTTCAGCTTTTGGGAGGCATAATGTACTTTATTAAAATTTTCATATGGTTACATTTTTGAAAATTATTTTTCTGGTCAGAATTCTAGGGTCAATGACACATGACTGGATAAAAATGTGGTGTGTATATACAAAATGGAATATTTTTCTACCATAAAATTACACACACACACACAAACATACATGCATATATAATCAGAGAAGAAGGGAAAGAGAAAGAGAGAACATTACTTAACCTTTAGAAAGATCTAAATGGTGCTATATGAACAATATGGATAGACCTGGAAGTCATTACGGAATACAAAATAAGCAATATATAGAAGAACAAATATTGTATTATGTCACTTATATGAAAAATCTAAAAAAATTGAACTCATATAAACAGAGTAAAAGCGGGGTAATCAGGTGTTGGGGCAATAGAGATAGTTAAACAGCTAGTACAACTTTCAGCTGTAAGATGAACAAGACCTGAGGATGTAATGTAGAATACTTAGGAGATATAGATATGTCAATCAACTTAACTTTCTGGTAATCATGTCACAATGTGGTTATATTATTAAAACATTATGCTGTACACCTTAAATATGTACAATTTTTTTTACTTCTGAATTATATCTAAATAAAGCTTAAAGAAAGAACCCAACAAGAACAACTGTTGGAAATGGACAGTTTTAATGTATTTCTGAAACTCTCTGAATATTCTCCACTCTACGTAGTGTATATTGTAGCCCTTACACCAAGTTATCCCACTTACAAAGCAAGGGAAAGATCTATCATTTCACAGTGGTTAAATATGTATTTCCAAGATTGCTGCCAGTTGTTCATTTGCAGCTGCAAGAGGAATGAAGGGTAATAGGCAATTTTGGGTTGCAGGCATAAACATACTAATTCCATAGACTCCTGAATAGACCAGTGATGTTAGATAAAATATGAGGGATTCCATTGTTAGGATTTAGCACAATATTTAAGAGGTTTTCTTTTTGTTTATTTTGTTAGCTAGAAGAGAGACTCTCAACTTCCTTTGCTGTTCAATCTACAGCACTTAGAACTCTGCCTAGCATATAATAGGACTAACTGAATATTTGTTTAATATGTGAAATTTGGCCTTTATGATTAGAATCCAAACAAGTTACTACTACTAAAAGCCACTTTTGGGTGTGAAGGAAAGAATCTAGTCAATATTCAAAGATGTTGTGGATTAATAATTTTGTAAATGATCCTGGGGAATACATAAAAATGTTGCTTTCTTATGGTTTCCTTTGTTAATCTCAGCCAGTGGAAGATGGTGTAAGAGAGGGATGTGGATAAGCAATGAGGGAAATTTAAGTGTTACAGTGAAAAGGAATGAAAATTTACTCTGCAGACCTCAGGCAGCAAAGTATTCCTGATGGAGTTCAAACGTATGGGCTCATGAAATATTGACACTGGCAACAGAAAAAAATTATAGAAATTGTTCCTGAGACAAGGTAATATTAAGCAAAGGAAGCACAAGGACTAAAGATTGAAGAAGATCTGGAGAGGAACACATTCAGAGATTTAAAAGGGAGAGGTTTCTAATGTATTTTTAATATACCCAAATTATTATATTTTCTAATGAACTCCCCACCAATATGAGACACAAAGCAATATTAAGATAATTGCTTGTTTTATGAGTTTCAGGAAAGATTAGGACCTACTTGATAAAGGGTGTGGCCTTTGATATCAAATTCTGGCTCAGCTAGTTCCTTGACCTCTGGGAAACTCAGTTATCTCACTTCTAAATCATGAATAATCATTCCCCTTAAATGAATTTTGCATTCTGCAGTTTCACTTCTCTGCAGTTTCAGTTACCCAACATCATATGTAGTCTAAAAATAATAAATGCTAAATAAACTTAATAATTTATAAGTTTTAAATTGTGTACCTCTCTAATAGCACGATGAAATTCTACACCATCCTGCTTTGTCCTGCCATGAATAGTCGTTGTATAATGTATTCATACTGCATATGCTACCCACCCATTAGTAACTTAATAGCAATCTCTGTTATCAGATCAACTGTCATAGTATTTTGTTGATTCTTTTCAAGTAACACTTGAATAACAGCCTAATAATATATTACATTGACTATGTTATTTGCCTCCCTTTCTCTCTTTAGGTAGGCATTGTATTATCTCAAATCATCATAGGAAGAAGAATGAGTTTAAGTATGATATTTTGATAGACACGTGAAAGAGAACACTTTCAGATAACTTTTACTACATCATATTGTGGTAATTATTCCATCAATAGTTATTGTTGTTAATTTCCTACTGTGTTCAGTTTGTAAGATACATTTTATTACAGTTATATTTGTATAAGAAAAATGATATATTCAGAGTTCCAAGAAGATTCCTAAGGCCACAGGCGTCCACTGGAGTTTTTGGACTGCATCCTCTACATGTTAGGGGAAATATTGTAATGAAATTTGTTGAGATGGTCAAAATACAATAAATAAACCTAGTGCTGGGTATGCAATCTTTTCTTTACTCCCTTCCTTCCTTCTTCCTCTCTAATCACCTTCTTACCTTTCTTCTTCCTTCTTTCTTTTCTCTCTCCCTCATTCTTTGAGGGAAGAGAAACCCATCTATGCTTAAAAGAACCACATATGTTCTGTGAAGAGTAAGGAGAAATTTAATTTATGATTTATTTAGAGTCGAGATCCCTAATATTCCCTCAGGTCTCTCTTGATGAGGAAGTAAAAGCAATATATGATGTTGTCTCTTTACATTATTTTCAGAAGGAGAGGTCAACATTGATGCACGTGATACAAAGAACCATCGGTAATTGATAAAATGGCAAACTAAATCTAGGTACTTATCATAGAAGACAACTCATGCCCTAGCAAGGAAGAAGAAAGATGGATCCTACTTACCAGTTAGTTCTGAGCACCAGGACTATCAGGCTAGGCAATCTTCCTAGAAGAACTGCTGTTTCTGCTGAAGAATGAGGATGTGAGCAACAAATGAGGAGAATTCAAGTCTTACTTTGAAAAAGAGCAAAAATTTATCCAATAGGCCTCAGGCATCAAAGTCTTCCTGGTGGAGTTCAAACAGGGGCCCATGAAATTTTAACATCAGCAACGGAAAAACTTACATGAATTTTCACATGAAAACCTGACTCATTTATGCCATATCTCTCTATTAGACTATGGTCTAATCAGTCTACTGTACTTAGAATAAAATAAAATAAGATTAATTTTTTTAGAGTAAAAATGTGTGCCCTGAATTTCAGCTTTTCATAGCATATTGCAATAGGATACTACGTATTTCATAAAAATTCAGATACTGGATATACACACTGGACATACACAGAACCAAGAAAAAATAGTTACTCAGAAAATTGTTACTCAAAAGGTCAGGGGACCCACATAAACAGATGTTCTGGCTTAGGGATCATCATTCAGCTTGATGGTATCACAACATTATTTTGTCATCTGGCTCTAAGTGCAAAGCACAGAACTGTCAACACTGTTAATATTCTGGTGGTAGGTGTACAGCAACATGCGGCATCTGGTTAGCTTTTAGAGAAGCTAGCAGCTATACTTATCATTAAGTGGGGATGACTTGGCTTGCCAGGGGGCTGGCAGGCATTTTTAAAGCTGTGTTACCCTCGTAACAAATGCCAGATGCCAGGCTGGATTTATAAACATGAGCCAGGTTGAACTTGAAAATATTAATGTACCATGTTGGAAACTCTCTTCTACCCATTTTGCTTTCCAAAGCTTCACCCATGCAGCTTAAGGAATGAATTCCCAAGGCTCTGGGGAAAGGACAGTGGAATTAGAGTTGGGGACAGAAAGGGAGGAGGTGATTTGGGCCTGGTTTATGAAAATCAAAGAGACTGGGCTGCCAAAGAGGGTACGTTTCTTTATCATTTAAGAAAAAGACATTGGAGTCCTAAAGGATTCTTTTAATTAACAAGGAGTGTTTATCTCCTGTTCATCAATGCCATGGAATGGTGGAAGGCAATCTGCTTATACTGTACATTTTTGTGTATTTTACAAATGAGGTGAGCACTCCACTGTCCTGGTCTCGGTGTGATCACATGCCAATGAGCATAGGAATTGTTCCTACACCACATATAGTTCAAAAATTTTAAGGTTTAAACTTATGAAATAAAATCATGAAAGTTTATTACTCTGAATGTTCTCTGGAAACATTTGAGGATGCAATTGTATTGTCTATGAATATCCATTTTTTTCTGTTCTGTGTTGTGGAATTTTATTTTTATTGTCGACTTTGATTTTAAATCATTGCCAAAATGAAGTGCTATATGAACTCATCATTTAATTTGAATATATTCATCCTTTTCTTGCTTTTAATTTAGGAAAAAAAATTAAATAGACATTTAAAGTGGAATTTTACTACATAAAGAGATTCAGTATTTGTAAATAAATTCCTTCCTTATAAAACAATAGACTATTTTATATGTGGTATAGCATTCAAAGTTAAATGAGCTAGGGTTAAATTCTAGCTTTGCATTTTATGGCTTTGTGACCTCAAAAAAGTCACTTGGGTACTCTGTATCTCAGTCTCCCTATAAAGTGAAGGTATACTTTGAAGTTAAAAAGACATGATACATACAAAATATTTAGCATAGTTTCCAGCTTATAGAAAGCACACTATAAATATGAACTGTTAGTACTGGTTATTATTCAAAAGTCTGATGAAGATCTGAGGCATAAGAAGTTTGAGTAAATTTAATTTAAGTCACAAAACTAGTGGTAGAGCCAGGAGTTGAGCCCAAGTGGTCAGGCCAGAATTACTTTCTTTTGAATTTTTTTTCCTACTGAGCTACTCTTATATTACAATGTCATTGCAAATACACATTTAGAAATGCATTCAACAGTAACTCAGTGTATCAAATTTTGGCCAATAGAGATACTATACAAATTCTATTGTTTTAATATTTATTTTTTAATTGTAGTTGGACACAGTACCTTTATTTTATTTATTTATTCTTATGTGGTGATGAGGATCGAACTCAGGGCCCCCACAATCTAGGCTCAACTGCTGAGCCACAACCTCAGCCCAACTTCTAGTTTTGTAAATTGTTAGAATGTATTTTTCTAGGTATACATAAATAAAATTAGATACATATATAGCATGATAGCATTGGTATAAAAGAAAAAAAAGACTTGATAAACATCTAAATTAATAGTTATCTCTTCTGATCCTTTTTGTGCTAACCCCTGTGCTTTAAAGACAATTAAGTCAGGGTTTTTTTATGAAGTAAAATGTGTTTGGGGACAGAGCATGAGGGTCAATGACTTTCCAGTGCACATTGTATTTTCATGGATCTGTCTCACGATTTCAGGGAAAGAGACAATTGAGCTAGTGTCATAGCCAGAGGGAAGAGAAACAGTGTCCAGAAAGATTCTGAGATTAGAGAATGTTTGAGCTGAGTCTTAGTGGTAGGAAGGGGTAGGGAAGACAAGCCAACATGTAGAGACCTGAAGAAGTGTGACAGCTTCAGAGGTGTAGGTGTCAGAATGCCTGATAGGATGTATTGCTCTGGGGATGTGATAAGAGAATGGGCTGTCCAGGAAGAGGTGCATAAAGAGATGTATGTGGGTACCCTTCTGAAGGCACACCTTTGACAAGTTGATTTCGATAGTGCATGAATGGAAGGTAAAAAGGGAACACGGGCAGAGGTGAAAAGTAAAACAAAAGAAACCAATAAGGAAATTGTTGTTGCTGCAATCTAGATAGAGAGATGATGGCTTGATCTAAGGAGATGATGGCAGATGGGAAGGAAATAGGACTGACAGATGATTAAGGAAACAGATGCATTTAACCCAGTTTAAAAATTACACAATACATACACATATGAAAACATCACTTGATACCTCATTATGGTGTAAGATTTTTATGCATCAGTTAAAATTTAAAAATTAATAATGAAAAAATATTTTTAAAGTGGCAGAAGTAGAGGGCTGGGGTTGTGGCTCAGTGGTAGAGTGCACGCCTAGCACGTTTGAGGCCCTGGGTTCAATCCTCAGCACCACATTAAAAAATAAAATAAAGGTATTGTGTCCAATTACAACTAAAAAATAATTTAAAAAAATTGCAGAAGTAAAGAGAGATCACTACTGGGTGATGAAGAAATGTGTTGGGTAAAAGTGACTCACTAAGCCAGGTATAGTAGTGCCATGCACCCTGTAATCAGAGTGTCACTGGAGGCTGATGCAGGAGGATCACAAGTTTAAAGCCAGCCTCAGTAAAAGTGAGGTGCTAAGCAACTCAGTGAGACTTTGTCTCTAAATAAAATACAAAATAGGGCTGGGGATGTGGCTCAGTGCTCAAGTGCCCCTGAGTTCAATCTGCCCCACCTCCCAACAAAGACTAATTTCTGGTTTGGGCAACTCAGGGAACAAAATAAAACAACATTTTCTTTAACACGTTATTTCTTTTATTACCTCCATAATTGTCTTAGTGCCTAAATTCTTTAGAAAGATATTATGTCTTAAAATGGTTTCCAATAAAATATGCATTATTAGGTATCAGTTTTAGAAATCTGAGTAACACTTTATTTCCTCCGCTGCTACCAGACACAATGGTAATCTTTCTTCTGTGTTAAAATACAGCTTGATCACTATTTTTATGGAAAAGTATCAAATAAAATGTGATGTTTGATGTTTTTGAATACTAAACACTGAACTTAAAAGAGGCAAGTAAAAACCTTTCAGATTGTCATAATGTCACACCCAGTCTTCACCTTAGTTTACTGGATCTCACTTTCCTCATTTGTACAATGAATGCACAATGGAATAACATTTCTTCTTAATTTTTAGAGCATACAGAACGCTTTGGAAATATACTTTCATTTCCACATAAATGAGCATTTCTGTGTGTAAATAAATGCCATCCCATCTTAGACCTGAGGTGTGCATCTCTTGAAGTCTGTTCATGAATGTCAAAATAAAACTTCAGAGCAAGATGACCTGCTAGGGCCTTTAGCCATAGCTACATATTTAGACAAGGGAAACCAAGGAACAGGGAAACAGACACAGAGATGGAGTGGAGGAAACTATGAGTCTATTCCTATCTTGTTAAAATCACTTTCCTTGATATGATGCACTGAATTCTAGGCAGAGTATATACTTTTAGGTTTATGTAACTCTTGGTGAGTTGGCCAATTGCTTATTGTGCCCCTTTATTTAACTTAAAGTAAATGATTAGCTGTTTAAATTTAGACACGTGGAGATGGATTTCACCTTAACTAGTTCAAATCTAGCTACCAAACCAAACAATTCCTTCTTTTCCATGACTAGGAAGATCCCTTTTCTTCACTTGGATATTCATGTTGCCTCAACATTTCAAATAAAAAGCATCCACAGATATCTGTGGTGGTTAATTATGATGGAGATATACATTTAGGTTGGCCCAGATGTGTATCTGATGTATAAAGAATGATTGGAAAAGTGCTTTTCCATTTTTTTTCAAATTGATTAAATCTGTCCATAGACATTATTCTAGTTACACATAATAATTGTAAACATCAGGCTAGAAAGACTCAGTTTTGGACAATGTTATGTAAAGGAACTTTGAAGTGGTTTTTATGCAGAAAAGATGAAGAAATTTAAAAAATATGCCTTACATGTATACTTGTGATTTTATTATTGCTTAACAAAATAACAACATGCATTTATTTTTCTCTCCAAAGCATCTAGCTATGATTCACTTTTCCAACTTGGGAATTTTCAAAATTGGACCACTTTTAAACAACCCATATCAAGTTCTTATTTGGTTATTTCTCTGGTAGGCTAAAGTTATAAGCCTCTGTATAAATCTAAAGTTAGTTGCAATTTTGATGAGATATTTGACTCTTGAATAAATGTCATAAACAAATACAGTGACAGAATTATGTATTAATTTAAAAAGTTATATTTAGTACAAGGTTTCCACCAATTGTTTTAGTAACTTTAGCTCATTGTGGTTTTAATTTAAAATGGAAAATGCACTTGGTTCGTCAGGATTCCCAGGATTTAAAACAGTCAGTGAATAAACAAAACAAAGCAAGAAAAATAAACGATATGCATAAGATTATGAAAATCAATAAGAAAATGAAAACTATTTTTAAATAGTATTTTGCATTTAATTATTCTAAATAAGTACAAAACAAGCCATCTGCTACATTAACTTTTATTTTTTCTGTGTATGTATGTATTTGACTATGTGCAGATTAACAAAAGTAAAATTTTGCAAATATCTGAATACAATCAATAATGGAAAGTATAAATTTAGTGGTTCTGTGCTGTGGAATCAGACAGATACGGAATTGAATGTGTGCATCACCCAATGTTAATGGATCAGAGGTCTTTAATACTGTTGGAATTATCTCTGCTTGATTGTTTCCAATCCTCCAGGAGAAAATAAACCTGTACACAAAGAAACTGTCAATCTTATTCAACATTGTATTTCTTACAACCATTTTTGGTCTGTTGTGTTTTAAAAATATAAAAGCAATACATAGACCTTGAAAATAATGGTGAATGTTTTTTGTATTATCTTATATAGCAAAGAGAAGCATTGAAAGAGTTTAAATAGTAGAAGGGGTAGGGAGCACTGATAGTAAAGTAATATATTAAGAAAAATAAACAAGTTTGGGAGATGGGGTGCGTATCCACATTAAAGAGTAATTATTAGATATGATTTCATAGAATGTTAGGACTGACAATGAAAGTGAATTTCAATGGTTTTCACTTTAAAATAAATGGCTCTAAATTGAAAGCTATGGCTTTCTAATATTGATACTTTTATAATTATCTCTCCATTTCTAAAACCTCATTCCATGAGTTAAACTCTCAGTCCTTTCTTAAGTGGAGAGCAAAAGGTCTACCTGGGAAGGTCCTGATCTTTTGCTAAGTAGATGTCAATGTGAATTCACAAGTCTTCCTACTTTTTAGGGATGAAAGAAATGCTGAAATGGCATTATCTATGCATGTTATGTTCTAACTTTTGAAACATACACATCCAGTTTGTTTCATGCTAGCCCTTATTTGGTAGGAAAAAATGACAAGGGGCCATTTCCCACTCTCTCTGTGCTCTGAGCCAAGTTTAAAGTGCTTGCTGTTAATATTTCAACAGAAGCCTTGAGTTTTGACAAGTTATGCCAAGTTCAGAATAAGATGAATAATGAACCATGACGGGTAGTTGGTCTCATTTTCAGGGATTGCTTAGGAAAAGAGAAATATGCATAGTATTTCCTTGATGCAATTCAAAGTTTTTCAGCTAGGTCAGCGGATTTTCCTTGGAAGATAACACACTGATGTTCGACACCAGATCTTTTTTATTCCCAAATTTGCCTGAATGGAATATTCATTTCCTTTTCCAGGGAACCACATGGATCATGGATTTGTTTGGAAAATAGCTTCCTTCCCTGATCACTTTGTACTACTAAGTCCATTTCATCCTTTGTATTTATTTAAAAGTTCCCAATTCACTGGGTTTTTCTCTCTCCTCTCTACATAATTTGTGGTATATGCCTTGTTTCACTGACATAAATTAAAAGCAGTTTCTATCTCCAGGCTCATGCAGTGAAATCTCTACAGCAGTGATTGTCTCATGCCATGGTACTCTCTTATGCTTCAACACTACCATTTTTCTTTTTTAAATTTTTTAAAATATTTTATTTGGAAGCATTATACAAGCTGAATATTTATTGCCATTTCTTACACTTGGTACCCTTGTTATAATTATACAATACAAAGAAAACGTAATGATTATTTTCACCAAAACCCATAAAAGATGCCCCCCAAAATTCCTCAAACTTACCCCAGTGTGCCACAAAGACATAATCATTTTCTGTATGTGACAGGAAGTCTGAGAATATCTATGCATAGCTAGACAGTATCTAATATGGAATTATCCAGAACATATTTAGTACATTTAATGAGGTTCAAAAATACCTTCATCCAAAAATAATGGAAAGGAACCAGAAAAACTGTGATATTTTACATGAAAGTACAAAATCTTTTATAAAATTGTCTTGAAAAACAGTTTTACCATATTTACCAAAAAAAGTTAAAGAACTAAAGAAACAGTAAACATGGTGATAAAAAATGATAAACTTCAGTCTGATGCCATAATTGCATAATTAATAATAAAATATTAATAATAAATTAATAATAAAATATTATTAATTTGAGGAAATAGTTAAAAGCCCAGTGATTATTCCATATACTCATCTGAACTATTTTCTTTAAATAATGGTTATATTGGGGAATTGGTCAAGTCAGCCCTCTGTTCTTGTACTCCCATCTTGCCTTTTTCCCTGAAGCACTCTACTGAGATGACCCACAGAGGACGTATTTCCATCATGTTCTATGAGGGGGGTGCCATACGGAATCTGCTGGCTTGCCTTAAAAAAAGCACTAGGAGGCACTGACAGCTCCACTATGAGCGATACCAGCCCTTGAGACTCCCATTTAAAATGCACAGGTAAGATTTCAGAGAAAGGCACCAAGATAGAACAGTGCAAGCTATTTCCCCATAATGTGTCTATCAAATTTTTGTGTTGTTTTTTTTTTTTGGTACCGAGGACTGAACCCAGGAGCACTTAACCACTGAGCCACATCCCCAGCCCTTTTTTATGTTTTATTTAGAGATAGGGTCTCGATGCATTACTTAGGACCTCTCTAAATTGCTGAGGCTGGCTTTGAACTCAAAATCCTCCTGCCTCAACTTAATGAGCCACTGGGATTACAGGCATGTGCCACCAGGCCCAGCTCAGATCATATTTAATTCTACCTAGTCATGTAGAATTTTCATTCCAGGAAGCATTAAGGTAATATATTTACAGTAATGACAAGCAGAAAATTGGGGGAAAGGAGGAGGAAAATCATCCACCATTTATACTGCAATGATAGCTAATAAATGCCCTTAGTAAGCCTAATAAGCAATGACTTAAAATATATTAAATTTACATTAAAAATATTTAAAATAAAACCTCTTAAGCAACTAAGAATGCTTTTAACATAAGAGATTTTTAAAATAGTAATAGCAATAATAATTATTGCATTGTTATTAATCCCTGATATACTATTTTTATAATAAAGAATGTCATAGACACTAGATCTCTGGATCTCTAAAAATCTTAATAAATATATAGAGTTTGTAGAAAACATAACCTTACTGGAATATCCCTTATATTCAATTAAAAGGTAAAATTAAAACCTCAGCCTAGGTAGCAGCTCCTAAAGCCTCAAGAACACTTGTGAAGTTCTATACTTTCTTTGGTTATAGTCTCTAATTCCAATCCTCAAAAAATAAATTAATTCAGAACATTAAAATAAGATACATTGTATCTGGTCTGAAATTACAGTATTATTAAGTATTTGAAAAATATCCAGCATTAGGTATGAACTCAACTATTAACATAAGTTTGAATTAATATATACTTTTAAAAATTAAATATCCAGGAAAGGCATTAATAATATATAATTTAAGAATCACAGGTTATCAACAATACAGTTTTCAACCTGTCAGTAGGAGGTCAAATGCAATGCAAATATATTGCAATCATTTTTTTCAAATTTGCTTAAAAAATAAAGGTGGTGTACCCTTTCTGCAGCCACAATTTCCCTTCACATGGAGTTAAAACATTGCAAGCAACTATTCATCCATTGGGTTATTCAACAGTCGTTTCAAGAAACCAGGCACACAAAAAGTACTCATATATAGTATAATACAGATGTGTAGAAATTATAAATATATCATGTTAAATGACTTCAATTTGTGCTAGTTAACCAAGAATGCCTTTAAGTTATTTTTGGCATGGTGCCAGAGGCTTTGTCAAGACTGACTGGAAGGCATTGCTTGTTTGTAAATTTATAATTCATAGCACTCAGAGTCTTCAAGTAGATGTACAGTTAAAATGTAGGTTTGTTCATGTATTCTTCCATTGTCTCTTGTAACATATCAGAGTCTTCAACAGCTTTTACAGAAGTTTTCTTGGATGTTTCCTGAATTTCTCCACCTATTATAAATTCATCAAGGATAAAATATGCCTTTTCAAAATTAAAGATAATATTCAGCTCGCAGACATTTCCAAAGTATTTGTCCAGCAACTCCACATAACGGTGAACAATCTCTAGTGTCAAAAGCTCATTGTCTTGATTTTCTACTGCACAGCAAAAATACAAACTAGCATATACCTTTCATAAACAAGTTTTAGCTCCTTCCAGTCAAGAAAACTGCTTGTCCTGTGACCACGAGAGGGAATAATCGGAACAATTTCCCGAGTGACCTTTTTCCTTTCTTTGTTGGGGAGGGTGGTGTACCCTTTCTGCAGCCACAATTTCCCTTGTCGACTGAAGAGCAATATGAAATGTTATCTTGGTGACCCGGCTGCCACTGCCCCTGTCCTGAAAGCCACTACCATTTTTCTTTACCAATTATCACCATCTCATACTCTCACATTTTTCTTTCCTTCCTAGATGAGATTTCATGGAATTGCCCCAAGTCTCCTCCTCTCAAGATGTCTCTATCACTTTGCCTGTATTATTTATTAGGAAAAAATGTGAACTCTATTTAAATATAAAGCCACACCACCATGACGTATACCTGAGTAGCCAGTATTTCTGGAGCTAATCTGACTACTATCTGGAGAGGTTCCACTTAACCGCATAGCTTCACTTACTACCTGGCCATTTGACAATGTCAGGAAAACCCATAGAATTTTTTCTTTTCACTAATCTAAATAGATCATTATTTCACACTTTCCAATCATTTTCTACTTCAGTATCTCTTATCATTTTCAGCTGGTAATCATAGCTGACAGCTGATATGCACAGATTGAATTATTGTGACACACATAGAGGCACACTATGCATCTCCCTTTTATAATGATTTGTAAGCTTCTTGCATATATATATATATATATATATATATATATATATATATATATATATAGTAAGACAGAGAGTCCCTGCTTCCTATAAAAACCCAACCTTTTTCATGTACTTAATGGCTCTGTTCCTGCAGTTGCTTTCCCTCCATCCACACCTCCAATCTCGTCTGCCTGGTTGGTTTTTCTTCTACAGAATCAGATTCAAGCAACATTCCAAATGAGCCCTTCTTCCTTTTTCTTGTTGTGTCTCTGGTTGAAGCCAACTTCTATGCAACTTTTACTGGAAAACCTCTTTGAAGAGTTGTCTTCTGAAAGTTCCGTACTTTGAATCTTCCTTCCCTCCATTAATGGCTTCAATTTGGAAAGGAGATGGTGGAGTTAATTTGTAAATTTGAAATGTTGATAAATGTTGCAAATCTGCCTTCCATTAAAATTATATTAAAGCATATTATCACCAAAAGGGCTTATTCCCACCATATTCTTGTTATATCAGAAAGTTAATACAAACGTATGCTCTCATTGTGTGGCAAAAGCTCTTTAAAATGGTATTAGACTTAAAAAGATTTTTTAATAAAAATTAAACTAAAATTTGGAAGGATTTACATTCATATATTTTATTTACTTCATAAAAATTTTTTACACTTGGGAGGAAAAAAAATAAAGTAAATCCACAGAATTTATTTTCATTTTTTTTCTACTCATTTCTGAAAATAATAGCACAAATTCAAGGAAGAGTATCCACGTATATTCAGTTCCATTCCTATCTGCATTATTCAGCATATAAACTGCATTTATCAATTAGAAATTCATATTTTCTCTAACAAGAATTACTAATTCATTCTCTAATTACTTTCATGAATTTTGCAAGGAGACATGTGTATTCTTGATATTTTAATCTTAAGATGCAAAAATATTTTAAGAAGTCAAAATACTTACTAAATTTATATTTCAGTGTGCTCTGATGCATATTAGTAATAATACCTGTCAATTCACAAAGTACAAAGGATGCTTAGTAGAACTGATTAATTTTTCAATAATTCTGAAAGACATTAACACAATAGCAAATAAAGTTTTGTTTGGTGACCTGAAGAGCTGATGGTGGCATCTGTGGATCCTTTAATTCATTTTTTAAATGAGCAAACTTTACAATTTTAACCTTTGGCCAAATAATTAAACATAAAAACTGAAAGCAACCCTTGAAAATAAGTTAAACATCACAATTTTATCATTCTTTAAATTAAGAATTTCTTTGTGAAAAATCCAGCTTCATAAGATGTTCAGCAAATGATAATATTTGTCTCAGTAATTTATAATATTTAGTAAGTCTCTTTTTGAGATACAACAAAGATTTCCTTTTCTATTAGTGGACCGTATCAGAATACCAAAACACTCTCAGAAGGACATATGTTCAAGTTCACAAAATAATGACAATGATTGACAGTAAGGATTTTCAGGAGGTTCTTTTAGCCAAAGCATTTGGCTATAAAAACCTTCTGTGATTGATATACTGGTAATTTGTACAGCTCTTAAGACAACAGAAGCCTAAGCCACAGGGAGAAATCATTAAAAAGTGACAATTTTAAGTGCTAATGAGACTGTGAAGCAAATGTAAGGATGTTAAAATTATTCATCTGTTTGAAAGTTAGTTTTCTCTTAGTAACCAAAGTTAAAGATGTGCATCATTTCCCGTTACTCAGAGATTCCATCCCTAAGGATACACCCACAACCAGTGGTTTGATCTGGACTATGAGGACAAACATTCTATGGTAGTACTGTTTAAATATTAAAATACATTGAAATTTTAAAGTACATCATAGAGTTGAAAGAGTAAATAAAGCATAATTGGGGGGAGTTATGAGGAATTGAATTCAGGTGCACTCAACCACTGAGCCACATCCCCATCCCCATTTTGTATTTATTTAGACAGGGCCTAACTGAGTTGCTTAGAGCCTCTCTGTTGCTGAGACTGGCTTTGAACTCAGGATCCTCCTGTCTCAGCCTCCCAATCTGCTGGTATTACAGGTGTGTGCCACCACCCATGGCATAAAATTTTGATTTGATATAGTTAATACAGAAATATAAATCTCACAGAACAATAAAAATGAATTCAACATAGCTATATGCAACACTAAACTTAATAATATCAGAAACACTGAAAACAAAAGTTCTGAATTTCTAAGATTAGATAGAAAATAATTTCACTTACATGATTATAAAAAAATCAAGAAGTATCTTGTTTAGGCATATGAATATATAAGTATATATATGAAATTCTTAATGTAAACAAGAGAAAGATAAACAGAAAATTTAGAAGACTGGAGTAAAGGATACAAATGTTAGCAGGAAGGGTCAGATTGTCTATTAACTTGTCTATTAACTCATCCGTGTCTGTGTTGCAAGAAACAGAAAAGGCCAGTTGAAAGCGTGAGGGTGGATAAGCATGTAGTTAAAATCTAAAAATATAGAAAAGCAAATAATGATGCATAATTTGCTAAGGTTTTTGCATCTCTACCTTACACAAAGCATAAAAGAGTATATTTTCCACTCTGCTGGACATGTCTTTGGGTATTCTCAGGTCCTATCTTCTTTTGGACTTTAATGTTTACATTTTTGAAATACATTTTACAAATTTTATTGTCCAGTCTTCCATGACCACTGGATTTCTGTTAGGTCCCACTAATAGAAGACACTAGAAGGAAGCAGAACCTTCTTTCTAACTTCAATACCATGGTTGTTGGATGGGGAGTGGGGAGATTCTTGACTAAGGAACCTGAGTAAAGGACACACTCTTGGTAGGTTCCAGCTTTGATGGGCATGACATCCCTTCAACAATCCAGGACGGTGGCAACGTCTCCAGGAGTACACCACAGGTTCCGGGGGTATGGGCTCTAGACAGCTGATTTGAGCCTTTTTGTATCCAAATGTCTTTTCTTCTTCCTTTTTGTTTATTTAGATCCTCCCAATACCACCTACTACTGTTTGTTTTTCTTGTTCTTCTAAAATGTAAGTACCAAATTCCTCATATTAAAATAATTTTTAAAAAAATCAATTGGGGTGCTTTTAAAATTTTATTTATTAACCTCAGACTAATCCATTGCCATTATCATTTCCTGTTCTAGTTTTGCTAAGGTTTTTGCATCTCTACCTTACACAAAGTGAGAAAGGAAGCCACTGTCTGGAATCAAGAATAAGAATTTGAGGGTAGAACTAGAAACTTGTGAGTGCTTTGTGGAGATCTTCTCAGGGTTACCTCATCTCTTAAATATTGTGAATTTCTAAGAAATAAACCTTGGTACACTGCATATGTCTACTCCAAAGCAACCAGTTGAAATAAAGTTGATGTTAATTCTTACAGTGTGAGGTTGAACTTTTAAACATCTAATTGAATTATCTTTCATGAGAAGTTTATTTTCAATTCCAAGAAATGTGACTTCTTGGTAGAATGATGGTTGAAGTGGGCAGACGGCTTCTAATTCTTCCTAAATTTGGATCTCTATGCTTGAGAATATTGTTTTATGCAAAAAAAATTTGAGGGCATTATTAAACATGAGTTTTAAAGTTTTAACTATTAAAAAACACACCACTTCATGACATTAATTGGTGATTTGTGAATTTCTCCCTTGAGGCACTGACAAACAGGCATAAAATTTATAAATGATTGCCACTATTTTTGAATAATCCATTGCAGGACAATGTTTTAAACTATTTTAAAAATCCAATCCTGCTTAAATTGGTAAGTGTTGAATCCCAATGCATATAGTTGTAGTTTTATTCACAAAAGCAGGTTAGGTTTTAAAACAAATGGTTGAATATTTTCATTTCTTCTTCTGTCTTCCAACATTAATCAATTAAATGTACCTAACTATTTCTTCAAGACAAATAGAAATAGGGAAATAGGAAAAAGCCATAATAAAGTTCTATTTGTGGGCAAATGTTGGGAAAACATAAAAAACATGGACTTTCCTCGGTCTGATACCTACTTCTCCACTCACAGAGTCATCCAAAAATAGTGTGCATGAGGGCATATCTCCAAAGGAATGTATCTATAAAGACATTCTGGAATTCTCTCCAAGTTCATGAAACTCTAAAGATGTAGGAGGCTCAAACACAAATATTTCTGAATTTTCAAACCTTATATTGCAAATAAAAACTTTCAGACCATAAAAATCACAACAACAACAACAACAGTAACAGAATGTGAGGACCAATGGATACAAAATAACCTAACTTGGGCTAGTGGCAGAAGAAATGTGTGCTTATAAGTACAATTGGATAATTTGACTCCTTTTGGATTCAACTTCAAAATAAATCACCTTCCAAATAATAATATCAATCACTTAGACATCAAAACTTTCCATTATACTTGCATTGTTTCTGTAAATTTTAAGCCAAAAGCAAGAAGTCAAAAAATTGAGAGAACATGATCTATCACTTTGGTATCTGAGTTGGTAATTGTGCTTTCATAATATAGATTTGGATATGTGGTAAATAGTGCAAATACAAAAATACTGCACATCTGCCATCTTTCCCATCTCCTTCCTCATTACCCCTTTTTCTATACCCATAATGTGGATTAGTTCTTGTTGGGGATGCTGGGGAAGACTTCACATACTGGGTTGTGTTTGAACTTCATCTTTAAAAACATTTAGGACCCTGACAATGTGGGAAGAGGGAAGACAAATCAAACAGAATGCACACAAGGGAACATAGGTGAAGGAACAGAATGCTTTTACAGAAGGACAAAATGCTTGACTGTGAAATATGTGAAACACTTGATGCAGGCAGAGAACGAGAATATAAAATGCTTAGCTTCTCAGGTGGGTGCCATGGTGAATGCATGTAATCCCAGGGGCTTGCGTGGCTGAGGCAGGAGGATCATGAGTTCAAAGATAGCCTCAGCAACTTTGTGACACACAGACTCTAAAGAAAATATAAAAAGGGTTGGGGAATGTGGCTCAGTGGTTAAGTGCCTCTGAGTTCAATCCTTGGTACCAAAAATAAAAAAAAGTAAAAATAAAAATAAGAAATTTAAAAAGAATATACTTAGCTTTTCATTTAGGATCAGTTCATAGATTCGGACAACAATAGATAAAGCAAGGATTCTTTCAAGAATATTTTAGCTGTTCAGGAATGATGAAAATCTCATGGCTGCAGTAATTACCAATAAGATTCTAAGATAAAAAAACAAAACAATTATTATTTATTTTTTTTTTTGTATTTGGTATAGTTCCTGACAGCATTCCTGATAGGACTCTTTCATAGTCAACGGCACCTACATTCTTTCTGAAGCAATAAATATAATAAAATGTAACAGAATGAGCATGAGAAGTGTAAGGAAAGGGACAGAGAAACAAAATATTACTTGAAATCATAACTTGCCTGTCTGCATCCTTGGAAGAAGTGAGATAACCCATAGAAAGACGGAATAAATGTTTTCTAAAGTAAACATTTAAGACCATCAGAATATGTCTAATAATCAAAATTTAAGCTAGGGAAATGACCTCTCAGACTAGGTATCTCTTACATTTATGATAACAATCTACAAATGCATATTCTGATGCAGTTCTCTTGAAACTAAGAATGGTATGCAATTATTTTCTTTTTTCATGTCAAGTTTCTGAATGGAAATGCAATTTATCTTTTGTGTCCAAATAACTTTTAGAGGTTTTCAACCATGTATCCAACACATTCTTCTAAATCCTTAACTATAGCTCAGAAAAGAATAAACCTATATGGGTTATTTTTTTAAATTCAAAATCTGAATGTCCCTACATTTTTAATATCCCAGAATGTCATGAAAACAGAGTACTGCCCCATGCCTCTTTTCTAGCTTAGTTTTTCATTGGTGTTCATTTAAGTTCAGGAGAAATTATCATGGAAATCTAAAGGAATTTTACTCTCTTTCCCCTTGGGTAGAAGTAAACACAAATCATTTCTTTTCCGTGGAAAGAACCAAAACAGTATTTTTCCCATGTCAGTGAATAGAAAGAACCTTACCATGGTTCTCCTAAATCAAGCATGCTTTTTTGTCACTAAAATTAGCCATTACTTATAGTTGCATTGACAAACCCAATAAACCTGGCAGAAATACATACAAGTAGACTAAAAAGCAAATTGAATAAAAGCTGACATAATCATGCTAGATTTTTACTGTTTTAGAAAAGTAAAAGACAAATTGTGAACAGCCACTTTTAAGAGAAATTATATTATACTATTAGAGAAAAATCACCTTATTTTAGCATGAAACTTTTCTGCCTTTATTTTGTCTACCTCATTTACTCTACATTAGAGATATTCTTTATTTTGTGAAACACACATATATGGTCTATAGCCTTTTTTGTTTATTTATTTATTTTTTTAATTGGTTGTTCACAACATTACAAAGCTCTTGACATATCATATTTCATAGATTAGATTGAAGTTGGTTATGAACTCCCAATTTTACCCCAAATGCAGATTGCAGAATCACGTCGGTTACACATCCACAATTTTACATAATGCCCTATTAGTAATTGTTGTATTCTGCTACCTTTCCTATCCCCTACTATCCCCCCTCCCCTTCCCTCACATCTTCTCTCTCTACCCCATCTACTGTAATTCATTTCTCTCCTTGTTTATTTTCCCATTCCCCTCACAACCTCTTATATGTAATTTTATATAGCAATGAGGGTCTCCCTTCATTTCCATGCAATTTCACTTTTCTCTCCCTTTCCCTCCCATCTCATGTCTCTGTTTAATGTTAATCTTTACTTCCTGCTCTTCCTCCCTGCTCTGTTCATAGTTGCTTTCATTACATCAAAGAAGACATTTGGTATTTGTTTTTTAGGGATTGGCTAGTTTCACTAAGCATAATCTGCTCTAGTGTCATCCATTTCACTGCAAATTCCATGGTTTTGTCATTTTTTAGTGCTGTGTAATATTCCATGGTGTATAAATGCCACATTTTTTTATCCATTCATCTATTGAAGGGCATCTGGGTTGGTTCCACAGTCTTGCTATTGTGAATTGTGCTGCTATGAACATCGATGTGGCAGTATCCCTGTAGCATGCTCTTTTAAGGTCTACAGGGAATAGTCCGAGAAGGGCAATAGCAGGGTCAAATGGTGGTTCCATTCCCAGCTTTCCCAGGAATCTCCATACTGCTTTCCAAATTGGTCGCACCAATTTGCAGTCCCACCAGCAATGTACAAGTGTACCCTTCTCTCCACATCCTCGCCAGCACTTGTTTTTGTTTGACTTCATAGTGGCTGCCAATCTTACTGGAGTGAGATGGTATATTAGGGTGGTTTTGATTTGCATTTCTCTGACTGCTAGAGATAGTGAGCATTTTTTTATGTACTTGTTGATTGATTGTATATCCTTCTCTGAGAAGTGTCTGTTCAGGTCCTTGGCCCATTTGTTGATTGGGTTATTTGTTATCTTATTGTCTAATTTTTTGAGTTCTTTGTATACTCTGGATATTAGGGCTCTATCTGAAGTGTGAGGAGTAAAAATTTGTTCCCAGGATGTAGGCTCCCTATTTACCTCTCTTATTTTTTCTTTTGCTGAGAAAAAACTTTTTAGTTTAAGTAAGTCCCATTTGTTGATTCTTGTTATTAACTCTTGTGCTATGGGTGTCCTATTAAGGAATTTGGAGCCCGACCCCACAATATGTAGATCGGAGCCAACTTTTTCTTCTATCAGACACAGAGTCTCTGATTTGATATCAAGCTCCTTGATCCATTTTGAGTTAGCTTATGTGCATGGCGAGAGAAAGGGATTCAGTTTCATTTTGTTGCATATGGATTTCCAGTTTTCCCAACACCATTTGTTGAAGATGCTATCCTTCCTCCATTGCATGCTTTTATCAAATATAAGATAGTTGTAGTTTTGTGGATTAGTCTCTGTGTCCTCTATTCTATACCATTGGTCCAACTGCCTGTTTTGGTACCAGTACCATGCTGTTTTTGTCACTATTGCTCTGTAATATAGTTTGAAATCTGGTATCGCTATACTGCCTGATTCACACTTCCTGCTTAGAATTGCTTTTGCTATTCTGGATTTTTTATTTTTCCATATGAATTTCATGATTGCTTTATCTATTTCTACAAGGAATGCCATTGGGATTTTGATTGGCATTGCATTAAACCTCTAGAGAACTTTTGGTAATATCACCATTTTGATAATGTTAGTTCTGCCTATCCATGAACAAGGTATATTTTTCCATCTTCTAAGATCTTCTTCTACTTCTTTCTTTAGGGTTCTGTAGTTTTCATTGTATAAATCTTTAACCTCTTTTGTTAGGTTGATTCCCAAGTATTTTATTTTTATTTTTTTGAGGATATTGTGAATGGAGTGTTTTTCCTCATTTCTGTTTCAGAAGTTTTGTCGCTGATATACAGAAATGCCTTTGATTTATGCGTGTTGATTTTATATCCTGCCACTTTGCTGAATTCATTTATTAGTTTTAGTAGTTTCTTTGTAGACCCTTTTGGGTCTTCTAGGTATAGAATCATGTCGTCCACAAATAGTGATAATTTAAGTTCTTCTTTTCCTATTTTTATGCCTTTAATTTCTTTCGTCTGTCTAATTGCTCTGGCCAGTGTTTCGAGAACTATATTGAATAGAAGTGGTGATAGAGGGCATCCCTGTCTTGTTCCAGATTTTAGAGGATTTGCCTTCAACTTTTCTCCATTCAGAATGATGCTAGCCTGAGGCTTAGCATAGATAGCTTTTACAATGTCAAGGTAAGTTCCTGTTATCTCTAGTTTTTCTAATGTTTTGAACATAAAGGGATGCTGTACTTTGTTGAATGCTTTCTCTGCATCTATCGAGATGATCATTTTTAAAAATATTCTTTCCACACAGTATTGAAGCCCACTATTCTTTTTTCCTTCACTCTATTATCCATATTTATACAAATGCCTTCAAAAAGTGAAACATATATAATATCATTCTATAGACTTTTGTGTCTTTGTATTTCTCCAAATTCAATGACTTCTCTAATAACCTATTTTACCATTTAATTTTAGAACCCATCTGATGCTGAAGTTTTACCCTAATACAAATAAGTGTTCCACATGTATATATAGACATTAATGGAAAGCTAGTATTTTTCTTAATTCTACACAGATAGTTACACATTCATTCCAAGATTTTAAATGGTTAGATTAAAAACAAACAAACAACAACAACAACAGAAAGAGGGCAGTCAATAGAAGCACAGGGCCTCAGGACCTGTCTCTTGGTCCCAACAGCTCTGTATTTGCTTTACATCCTCAAGTGTTTGCTACAGGAAAGTGATGAGCTGGTGTCATTAACATTCTGTTAGCATGAAGGATTTACTTCTTCCAGTAGTGCAATCAGACCATGAGAGTCTCAAATTCTCTCTTTGGTGCTCAGAGAATAACAGAACAGTCACTCCAACAAATACTCAGAAACTGTGAACTTTAGCACAGGTTAATGAGACACTTCAAAAAGCTTTCAGTGAAAGTGATGACTGAAAAATAAAGTATTTGTGGTTCGCTCAGGTAGGAGTTGAGTTGTCCTTTTATGTATTTTTCTATCTGTATTGTTTTGCTTTCAGGGATTTGCACTAAAGCAATCCATTTGTTGTTGCAAATCAAGCTAGAAATATTATAGAATATATCATAATATCTTTAGTGGTTATTTGAGATCTATAGAATTTCCCTTTTGAGACTATAGAATTTCCCTTTTGAGACTAAGAGGTAAATTAGATCCAGAATATCTTTGCTAAGTAGAACTTCCAGAGTTATGAATTTAATGTGTGCCATTATTAAAAATGTGGGGAAATTATTTAAACAGTTATTTCACTTATTCAAATTTGATTGATGGTATAAAAACCTTGCTTAATTTTTATATACCACTTACTTCATCTTCCCATATTTTATTACTTTATATGTACAAAGCTTGAAGCAATATGGTTCCTAAAAATCTAAGTGTCTATTTTTATGAGAAATAATGAAAAAAGTTTATGATTTGCTTCTTGAAAATCTAGGTGTCTATGTTTATGAGAAATTATGAATAAAATTAACTGTACAGGACTAGAAACTTAGAGCTTTGGGAAGATTTGAGACAGGAAAAGCACGTCACTAAGGTACAAAAAAAAGTCTTTCAAATCAATCAATATATGCACATGTCAGCTGTTTCAACAACCACAAGCCGATTATCACATAGTTTTAAGTGAATTATATTTTATTGGAAAAATGAGTTCATTTTAAACTTCTTGTTATAATGTGTGATGATTTCTAAAAGCAAGACTGACTTACATGGGTAAATGTCCTTAAGTGGCCTTTTCTCAAACCTAAAATATTCAAACAATCTTCAGTTTCCTCTTTTAAAACTTTCTTGGATGTGTCCCTGAACACACATATGATTTAAAAATACCTGTAGAGAGCACAATATCCAGGTTCCAACATAATACCAGTGGAGCACCACTGAAGACCTTGTTCCTAAAAATCTAGGTGTCATCCTCCCCTCTCATCAAGACAAACATTCTCTCTGAGTCTCCCCAGAATAGAGGAAAGTCTTCCCTCCATTCTTCCCAGACTGTGGGCTTCCAATCTCAAATGACTTCGCCCTGGTTGTTCTCATACTTTACAGAGGCAATTTCTCAAAACATCTTGTAATATGGTTCCTCAAAATAGATGATTTTACTATCTGCCATCTCTCTTATGGTTTATAATATCTTTAGTAGTTTAATCTTATATAGATACTTTGTAGTTTGGAATCTTTACCAATCAAAACTAATTATAAAGAAATTATATTTAACTCCTTGCCTGTTAAAATTTAACAACTCCTGGGACCTGAGACAGGTGCCATTGTTCTGTGTGAGTTTCAGCCACATTTTATTGATTAAACTATTGTTCAATATCAGCACAATGTGCAAAGTTTCAAAGAATGATGCAAACTAGAACTTGTAGTTGCCAGAACTTAGATAATTTTTGTATGTTCCTTAATTCTCCACTGGTTGAAATTCAAATAATTTTTTATCAATTGGTAGCAACAATAAATTCAAAATAAAAGAGGGATTGGGACAACATTATTTTATGAGTCCATTTAGTATCATAGTGGAAATAAGCCACTTTTCTATTTTGAGCAGAAAAATCAAACCAATACTCTGGAGAACAATACTGATTCTAGTGTGTATGACCTGTTTTCCCTGAGTGAAGTGATGATTAATAATCCACTTTAGATTATGAGAGGAATTGAGGAATAACCCTGTAAAATGGCTTGCTTTTGTATTAAAGTCCACCTGAAATTAGGAAATTAAGGACTACAGTTTCTGCATGTGATTCCACATAATAGTGCTATTATTTATTTGTTGCAACATACATATGCATGCCATCTATGCACATAACATAGTTTAATAAAGTCATTCCCCAGGGCCACCCCTTTTTCTTCTCTCCACATCTATCTCTTTTCTCTACTTTGCTGGTTTCTCTTCTATTTTTATGAGGTCCCTTTTTAAACTTTTTTTCTCTCCAGCTTCTACATTAGAGAGAAAATATATGACCCTAAACTTTCTGAATCTGGCTTATTTTGCTTAACATAATTCTCTAGTTCCATCCATTTTCCTACAAATGACATAATTTCATTCTTCTTTTTGGCTAAGACACATTTTCTTTCTTTATTCATTTGTATATTTTAAATGCTACTCTCTCAAGGTAAAGGACTCTAAAAAACAGGGTGGTTGTATTGACCATCTGAATGATTCTATCTTCACTGTTTTCTTTATCTCCTTTTTATTTGGGGGGGTAAAAGATGGAAAATTTAATATTTGGTGTTAAGTATAAGAAAAAACCAAAAGTTATTTTCTTAATGACAACTTGATAAGTCAGTTTACAAGGCACAAAGAAATAACTTTGAAACTTTATTCTTTATTTACAGCTCCACTAGATTTGTGTTTTCTGATTTTATTCTAGTTTCTGACATGCAGATCTCTCTCAAGGAACAAGCTCTGTAATCAAGTAGGTGTGACTTACATAGTGCATTCTGTTTAGAGGGATATAATATGCATTTTCATATTCAAGATAAATTACAGTTTCTTCTTCCTTTGGTGAGAACTACATTGCATTTTGCTTAAATCAACAAAGACACACTTTTTCTGCTTTGATTTATACACTTCTATTAGCACTTCCCAGAGAAGAGCTTTCAAATAGTTCTCTGCCATGTGCAGTAAGTAGGTATCTGCACAGTAGTGAGATGGGCATTGCTGGCAGACCCATTTGCCTGTGGTCCTGGTAGGTGAGAGGAATGCAGTGATGGACCAGCTGTTACAGTGAATGACCTAGATATGCACACGGAATCAATCCACTGTTGTTTTCCATCATCCTCCATCACTTACTCTGACTCAATTTGTTTAAAAATGATTGTACTGTTATATTTTCTGAACTGACACATAAAACTATTTCAGCTTATTGCTCAAATAGCAGGGTAGGAATATTACAGGGGGGAGTTGGTGTCGTGTTTCACTTGGCACCACAGAGTAGCTGACTATCTGAATGTGCACATTTATGGCCCTTATTTCTGGGGACCCAGGTGGTTGTCCTCAATATGAATGAGAACTTGATCTCATGCAGTGCTGCCTTCCCGCTTCTCATTTGTTCAAATGAACAGATCATAATGTTCTTTTCCAAAAACTCTTTTACTTTTATTCATAGAAATAGCATTTCAGTTAGTTATTAGGTTCAGACTAGTAATTTCAAGAGAGATCACTAGGACTTTAATATTCATTAACATATAGGGGGAATGTTATTTTTACATTTTCATTGTGATTTTGGTATAGATTTTAAGTAATAAAATATAGTTATGTTAATGTAGATACCCATATTCTGGGTATTAAGTCAATTAGACTTCAATACATAAAATCCAAAAGGGATAATTAAAGTGCATTAAAGGAAGCTAAACTTTAAACCTACCTCCGTTTTATTAAGAAAAAGACATTGAAAATACCCAGATAAAGGTCTTTTTATATAAAAATCATCAAAATTTCATGTTCAAAAAAGAGAATAAACAGTGAAAATCTACATAAATGCTCTTCTCTAAAGGATTGTGAGTATTACTTGAGTATACATAAGGAAACGTTCAGAGTGCTTTCCATGTTTGCAATGGTGATATCATGAACAGGTGGTGTCTTTTTCTCATACGGAAGTGCATGCACATAATTATGATTTGATCATATTTTTAAGGGCAACAGCACAACTGTTACTTTATACCCTAGAAGTACACTTATGTATTAGAGAGATCTGCCAAGAGTAGATTTTGGAACCAAGTTTACAACTTAAGACCAATAGAAGAAGATTTTTTTTTCCTTCTGCTTCTAAAAGAAAAAATCAAGAATAATTTCTCCTGATGACCATCAAGGGAAAGTTTTATCAATTATCTGGATAATCAGTATTAATGTTACCAAATTAATCAAAATTTCATGTTCAAAAAAGAGAATGAACAGTGCTATTTTGAGGCAGAAAAGAAAAAGAAAATATGTGTGTTTTTCGTGTATTTTAAGAAGTGATTTATGGTTTGACAATAGAGTATGAAGCTTTATTACTCTATTTCTGTACATTTGAGGGGAGTTTCCATGCAATGCCTACTGTAGGACTTCTTATATCACCAAATGATATAAGAATCTGTTCATTCTCTTTTTCAGTGCTGGGGATTAAAACCAGGACCTCAAGCATGCTAGGCAAGTGCACTACCACTGAAGTCAATCAACCCCAGCTCTAAATGCACTGTTGAATACTATTGTATAAATTAGCTGAGTAGAACTGCAGAGCATGCTTCATAATGTTATACTTACTGTTATACAACCATGACATGGAGTTGAATCTTAAGTTATTGAGTACGTGGACAAGGAGTAGACAGGAATTAATTAAAGGTCTTTGATTTAGAATTTTACTTATATGACTAATTTCTTGTACTTCTATTTTTGTTTATTAATTTATCCAAAACATATTGATTTATAGGACCTAACAGATATTTTGTACTAGATGTTAAAGATCAAAGATAGCATCTCTGACCTCTGGTGACCTCTGGTGATCTCTGGACCAGTGGGAGGCAGAGAGATCCGGAGTTCTTTCATTCTGTATAAAAGGATATGAATGCAGAAAGCACAGGGTGCATAGAAGTGATACTCATAAGTAACACAATTAAGTCTAGGGGTAGCAGGATAGTCCTCTCAGGAAGGCGAAGATTACCTCAACCACGCAGGGAGGTAGTGGAGCAAGGAGTGTGGAGGATGAAAGAAACAAGTTGGGAGGAAGAGAGAACAGTTAGAAAGTGATGTAGTAATATAGGAATACTTTGTATTGTTGTATCGTGTACATGTATGAACAGGTATCAGTGAATTCCACTATTATATATCATCACAATGCACAAAATAATATGGAAAAATTAAAAATAAGTATGAGAATTCCTGGTTCTTACTTTATCTGGGTTGATGTCAGCCCTTTGAAATATAAAAAAGAAATAACTAGGAACTGATTAGAAGAGGGATAGAAAGGTGAGCTTCTGTTCAAAGTCTTTCCCCACCAGGTGAGGAGTTGATTAACAAACTAGAGGGTCACCAGGCAGCCCTTAGTCGGCCACTTCTGAGTAAGAGTAGAGAGACATGACTCAAATTATTTTGATACTTTCATTTAGGTCCCTCCAAATGTTCCCAAGAATGTTGGGCTCAGTAATGTATCTGAGTTCCTTAGAGAGTACTGACTATAGTGAGTGAACAAATCCAATTTGGCAAACTGATTGAAATTTGTATTTGTATATATAAAATATCACAGGAAGATGGATCATGGGTCATATAGAAGAGTGATCATAGAGCATAGTGAAGTGAAGTTATGGTGAAAATGCTATTTTTATAATTGTCCTTAGCTAATTACTCAGATAATTATAAAATTCAGCAGAAAAAATTTTCTTCTTTGCCTATAAGTCCAGAATATTTGTTACAACATATGATTGATCAAATCATCTGCATAAAAATATTCATATCAAAGTTATTCTATCTGTGCTTACCTAGCACACCAGATATAAAGAACTCCATAGCATTTGAACCTTCACTTTTAATATTTTTGCTGAGATAATAAAGGATCTTAGATAGAAAAAGCAAGAACTGATAGAACATCTAAGCTCAGTACATTTCACTAGGGAATTTTTTGGTCTATTTTGGGTAGATTTTAATCCACAACTTGGATAAAAAAATTCTTTCCCTGAATACATTTATCAAAGCATCAGGGTACATAAAAGTTCACTGAATTTATTTTTAAAAACCATAGGAAACCTCCCCTGTTCTTTATCTTATCTGAGTTTTCCTTTGCTTCCAAAATGGACTTCAGTGTCATATTCTCACAGAAAAGTATGGAGTACTAAACATTAACCAAAATTTAACAGAAGTGGAAGAGATACATGGAAATATAACTAAAAGAGCTTAAGATAAGTCATTAGATATATTTACCAATAAAGTGAAGTTGCCAAAGATAGCAGCAAAAGAGTAAACTGAACATTATTGGACTGTGCAGTTATTTTATAATGTCTTTACATAGGACAGCTAATTGGAAGCTAACTCCCATCCAACTGTACATGAGACAGGTGGTTTGCCTTTAGCAACTCACTCAAGTCATAAAGCAAGATAGTGGTGATGCTGGGAACAGACTGTTCCACGTCCCAGGGAAAGCACACAATCTCTAAAAGGCTATCATGTTGTTCTGAAAGAGAATGTGTCAGGCTTTGACACCATTGGTTAGTTTGCAATGTTAGTGATCTTTGTTTTGCATTTTCTTATCTGATGAATAAGTTTCCCAACCACGAAGACTATTTCTTAATATATCTGTGTTTATTTATTGCCATGTATTTCAATCTTAGAATTTGTTTATTGAGTAACCAAAAGGGAAAATATTTAAACATATAACCCTGTGAACAACAAATCCAGTATATTTATTTTCACATATTAGGAATTTGAAATCTAGAAAGATAAAATATGGTAGTTTCAAAATCAAAATGGTAACATGGTTTCTCTGCCACTAGGCTATAAGACTCCTGAAATCCAGGGCACTCCCCAATCTACCCTTTTATTTGATGCAAGAAGTCTGTTTCCTGTAGTTTTGAATTGTTGCTGGTTGTGTGCTGCTTTTCAATTCAAGAGTTTCTGTTTTGTTTAGATTTTGCATTGTTTCTGATGACCCCAATTGTTCATCAACTTCATGACATCATCTTTCTTCTTAAATTCCATTAACAAGCTTATGCTACATGAAGAGTTGTGCAAATGTTGATGGAACTCTGGTCTCTGATAAAATCCCACTTTTCCCCAGGCTCTTTTACTCATTAGACCATAAGGTAGTGGTCTATCATCCAAACATTGCAGTACTAGGGTCCCTCTTCAAAAAGCCAAAGAGGAGGTCAAAGATGAGCAAGTCCAAAGGAGGCCATATGAAAGGTTCTATGCAAACATATTAGCTGGCATTTAAGGCTCTTCATCTCCTGTTATTATTGAGCCTATCTGGGTTTTCATCATATCAGGTGTAAGGAGTCCTTTGCTCACATTGGAACAAATATTTTTAACGTCTTTTTAGATCAATTCATACCCATTTCCTGGAAGTCTTGCTCTCCACCACTGATTCATCTGAGTTGATTACAAGCACAAATATTGTCTTTCCTTCCATTTCACTGTCTGAATCTAAGAATTTACACACAATTTAACTTATTCATTTAGTAATTCAAGACTCATTGGTTACAGATCTCTTCTATCTCTGGACTCCTTAAACTACTTTTTTTCAGCACCACATTCTTGAGTCTTTTAATACCTTTTATGTGATACTCAACTCTATCTACATAATGTTTACCTGCATGTCTTATTCTGTAACAAGTTTTCAAGGTCATGGAAGGTAGGTTGGCTCTTGTGTTATCTAGGTTCTCCTGGGACATTAGTTCTAGTCACACATGGCTCTAGTCTTTTTGAACACATGGCAGGAATGTACTTCATCAATGCCTTTTAAGTTAAACACAGCCTTATGACTTGCTTTGGCCAATAAAATTTGAGAGAAGTGATATACGTGACAGGTATAAGCTTTAAGAACTACTTAATGATCCACCTCAGTCCACTGCACTGCTATGGGACACAGGTACAAAGATAGAATCTCCATCAGCTTGAATCCTTAAAGGACTGCAGTGGTAGACTTCACTTTTGATCTGTGACAGCTATGTTTTCTGCTTGAGACATAAATAGTCCCATTGATATGCCATTAAGATTTTGGAATTCTTTGTTTCCTAGTTGTTAAGCATCCTAGATAGATATCATACCTATAGTGAATATCCATTCAGTTAGTTCTTATGGAGCAAAGTGTTAACAGAATTAACTAAACAGTATAATTCATTTTGGGAATATCCCAGTGATACATAATAAACATATTCAGATATCATGGAGAAAGTAAAAAAAATGATATTGTGCTGACTTTTGCAAAAGAAAGTTTAACAGTTTCCCTTAACTCTGATTGACCTTTGAAGTACTGAGTGAATCCCAGAACAGCCTGAAGTTACAAATACTTGATGTCTCAATTACTGGAATATTCATTTCTAAGGCCAGTTTGGAACTGCGAAGAGGTAAGAAAAGAAAAGCTGGAAAGATGAAGGTTTTATAGAATTGGAAAATTGTGTCAGTGTGCAAATTAAACAGGGATTTAAAACAATTTTTGGTATTACTTTAAGTGTCTGAGATATGCATACACTATATATGTGTATGTATATATGTATGTATGTATGTATGCATGTATGTATATATTCTTGCAAGTCAAATACATAAACTTATGCATGTGTGTGTAAGGATGAATCATGCTGAAAGTCTTTTAAAACAACAGAAAACATCTCAATAACCTATTACTTCTCTACATTTTCATTGTGTAAAAACTCAGCCAAAATTACAAACATCAATTGCCAACTCACTGTGTTCCATGAAGTGCCCTAAAGCAGTGTTTGCCAAACTTGACTGTGCATGCAATAATGAGGGGATCTTGTTAAAATGAAGTGGGGTAAGGACTGAGATCCAGCGTTTCTAAAAATCTCTAAAGTGATGTTGATGATCCTGGTATGGAGTACATTTTGAGGAGCAAATTTCTAACCAAAGCTTTTCATATTGCCAATGATCTGCTTGACTACTTTACTTCTCTTAACCCACTGAGAGTTCAGTGCCCTGGAGCTCATAACCATTACTGAATACCCTCCTCAGGGACTCACCAGTGGTACACCACATGTTCATCTAATGCACATTGCATGAGAAGCCCATCCAGAGTTCAACACATGTCCCCAACTTACTGAGCACTCCCAAGGAAGACCTCTATCTCCTGGAAAGTCAGCTGCAGAGCTCTTCTCTACTTATCATGATCATGGGACCCATTGAACTGATGTGAGCCTTGTACCCATGGAGAAAAATATGCAGCACATCCTGCAATCCATCAGGGAGGGCAAGACAAAGAAGCCAAGTAGGGACTTCTAAAGAGAAGAGGACTGAATAATGCCATTCAATATGTCTTCACAAGTGACAAATACTATGTTTCTTTGCAATAGATTTGATCTTGCCAATATCATCCTGACTGGCTGTGGGATGACAGCTCTGAACATGCATATATGTTCTGCAAATTAAGAGTTTGTTTGTTTCTGAAATGGTGGATATGAAAAATGTTGAAATTTGTATTCATTTAATATAACAAATTTGAATATTATCTTTACTCATGAAAATAAGAAATATCTCTCATACAAACATATTTTTCTGTTGATTATTTTAATTTGTTTGACAGTTTATGGATACTATTAATAATTTGAAGAAACAAGCATTAGAACTCATGAGAAAATTTCCAGTTACTTAAAGTGTAAACTGTTATAATATAGTATATTTATGAAAGCTAGTTCATATTTCATATTTAAAATATGTGAAAACATCACAGTTTGACATTCAAATTGATGTCTGGTGTTTGTATTCAATCTGTCTTATAATTACATAATATAATGAATATCATTATTTTTTCATTAATTCCAAGTGATGTATTAAATACATTAAATCTTCAATTTATTCCAAAGTTACAAATAAATAATATAAAAAAAATGTGTCCACTGATGTTAAAAAGGTAGAAAAGAAATGTCATTGAGACTATAGCAGTGAAAGAGACAAACTTCCTATTCTATGTAGCTCTCATTCTTCAGAGAGAAAATAAGTAAATAATGTAGAGGCAAAAAACAAAATCAGAGAGATACACTTTCCACAAAGACATATAATGCCATGTTCTCTTAAGAGGTAATGGTGTGGCTTCTTTCAAGATGCATCACAAAGACTTCTGCTAGGGGCTCACATTAAAGTTGGGATATTGTCCTTGCTCTTATTAACCCTGACTCCTACTAAACGTATCCATAAAAATGTTTCTTGGGCTCATTAGCTCTACTTTAAACCTTTGAACAGATGTCCTAGTGACTTTCCAAAATTCCTACATTTATTATCCTTTGACTTGAGCAGAATGTGTTACCTTTATATCTATGCATAATTTCTTTCATTTTTGAGGTATTTTCACTTGTATTATATGAATACATACACTGTTTTATAATTTGCAATGAGGTTTGAAGTCTTTGGAAAGTGGGTGTCATGTTTTGTAATCTTTATGATGAATTCCACCTCCTTTCCCTTCCCTTAGTCCCCAGATCATAGCTGGAATGAAGCGCTGTGATGTGGAGGTGGATGGGGGAATCACATGGGGGCCTGAAGCTGAGGTGTCCTATGAGCTCTTTTCATGAATATGAGCCTCTGATTGGGGCTTGGTTTCTTAAGAACAAAAGCTGCCATGGAACAATAAAAGATTCCAAAGCAGAGAATCCTGAGATTACTGAGGCATAGAAAAATGAGGAAGCAGGCAGTAGGAAGGTATCCATCATGAGGCACTGATAATTTGTGTGAAAATGACAGTGAAGGTGGAAGTAAATCTTGGAACAGGGAGCTACTGAGGAGGTCAAGTTCCATGATGTTCTCAACCTGTAGGCTGCTACTCATTAGTGGGCAGGGGAATTATTGTAGTGAGCCTCACCTACCATTTTTTGTTAGCTTTTGTTTATGTTTGCATTGATCACTTTAGGGTCTTTATTTATTTATATACTAATGGAATTTTACTTAATATTTGTCTTTTACTTTATCAGACATAAAAGTATTCTTTTATGAAACTGTTCCAGTTTTACCAGTCTGCTGGGAAGTGTGTGTGTGTGTGCGCGCTCCAAGTGATGAGAAAACTGCATTTCAGACAAAATTTTAAAACACTAAGTTATGGACTTTGACTCTGGAGCAAGATGCCTAGGTTTAAATCTTAACTTCTATATTTATTAGCTGTGTGATATTTGGGAAATTAATCTCCTCTTGGTTTCAATTTGTTTTCTATAAAATAGGTTTAATAATAACACCTACTTTAGAGAGTTTTATAAAATTTTAATGTATTAACATTTGTAAAACTCTTAAAGTATTGCCTTCTATGTATTAAGTGAAATATAAATGCTAGCTGTATTTTTTACTATCAGTGAAAATATTTTAAAGGAATTCCTCCCTCCTTATCTGGAGAACTTGGAAAACTCAGTGATGGTTTAGAAGTGAGATGTTAATGAAAGAGCTACAAATGGGTTCAAATTTGAGCAAAGATTTCTTAGTAAAAAATCTCAATTTATAGTTGAAGTCACAGAATAAGTAGAGGTTACTATGGGAGAGTATGGATTAAGTGAGAGTTTTTTAAAGGACTGAGAAGTGAGGAGCCAGAGAAGAAAGACAAAATAAGACAACTGATAGAACTGAACCCCAAACATAAAAATGGAAGTAGTTAGCAATCTAAGAAGAAGAAAATGTTTAATAGTGTCAAACATCCCTGATTTAATTGAAATTTAATTGAAATGAAAGGCATGATCACCTATTGAATTTGACCAAACAGTGGTCAAACAGTGAAGATTATTTCTGTGTAGGGATTAGTGTACATGCATGTATATTGTGTGTGTGAGTGTGTGTGTGTGTGTGTGTGTGTGTGTGTGTGTGTGTGTGTGTATGGGGGAGAGAGAGAGGAGAGAGAGAGAGAGAGAGAGAGAGAGAGAGAGAGAGAGAGAGAGAGAGAGAGAAGAGAGAGAAAAAATACAAAAGTAAAACAAGTAAATGAGAGATACAGAAAATGAAATCACATTCTCCTTTCAAGCAGTTTGTGAAAATATATAAGCTTTCTCATCTGGCATCATCTGGCATTGAATGATGAGCAGCACAGTAGAAAATGAGAGGTTGAAGTTAAAGATACTAACGAACAAGAAGAGAAGAGCAAAGTTCTTGGGTATAAAGATAGAGATGTTAACCCAATTATAGGATAGAAAAAAAAAAGACTTGACATTATCACAAACTTTCTGTATACCAACAGCTGAGCTAATCTTCTTCCTGTGACAACCCAGTGAGGTAAGTACACTGTTCATTTCAAATTACAGGTGGGTACAGAGATGAACGGGACGTTTAGGAAACAGCCCTCCCAATTCTAAGAAGAGTCTGGGTTTGATCCCAGGCAGCCTGCATACTGGCTGGGCCCTTATTGACTGCTCTGCCACAAACAGGGTGAAAAGTGAGGAAAAAGAGGGTGCAAAGAAATATAACATTCTAACAAGCCTTTCAGTTGCTTTTATACCAAAAGAGCCAAACTATACAGCCAAGACTTTTTATATTGAATGGCTTCTTCTGCTATTATCAGAGTATTTTAATCTGAATTAATATTTTAATTAATTTCCACAGCAAATTAAATAGTGGCTGTTGTAGGTTTTTTAAAAAACTGGATAATATTAGCATTTAAGCAATATCTACCAACCATCTACCATTTAATCACTAAGACTTTCTTTATTTGAGAATAATATAAGCAACTAACCAACTTAATTATTAATCATAGAAAAAGTATATTGGTTCAATTAATTTTGTTTTCTTTCAGATTTATCTATACATAAGATTGGAAAAATTAACCATAGGAAAGAGCTATGGATAAAATTACCGAATATCAATAAAATTTCATATTATTTAACATATTTAATGATGATAACATATGGTAAGGTACAGTACATATGTTGTAATTTATTTTATTCCAGAGAAATCTTGAATGTTTCTATGTTTGGGGAGGGGATAGCATTAGGAAAAGTTTGCTCTTGTCTCTCACAGTTCTAATTTCACTCACATGGAACAGCAGAAAACCCTGAGTAGATGTCAGGGGAGAGAATATCTGTTTCCTAATAGATGTGACCAGGAACCCTAAGGTGAGTGTAGATCTTCCTCAGACTGACAGTATGTCCTGACAGGGCAGTGTTTGTATTCTGATTTGGTGCTGACCCAGGACCAATAGGAAGCAGGGTGATTGTGTTTCTAAAAGATAGCAATGGTGGGAATTACTCAAAACACAATGTTCTTTCTCTGAGAGGCATTTTTCCCCATTCTTCATCCTTGGCGGAAGAACAATATTTTAGAAGAGTAGTAGCTGCATTGGGTCCACTCACCAATGCTCCTTTTTCATTTTTCTTCAATGTCATACAATTTTTTTTCAATCAGGAATTTTTCAATAAAATGTTGCATCCATGGAAATAATTTTGTTTGACATGAAATACACTTGTAAATTTGCCCTAGACTTTTCTCCATTCAAATCAACAACAACAATAACAACAACAAAAAGTTTTAAAATTAAATCAGACTCTGTTGAAAGGAGAGAGTATAAAGAATTTATGCAAAGCCTTATAAATTTTTCTAGAAGGCATAGAGTTCTGAAAAGATGCAATTTCAATGCTATATGTATATATTATATAATATATAATGTATATTATATAATACATAATTCACATCACATATATGAATTTATGTACAATAGAAAAAAATGGTTTTAGCAAAATTTAATTTGAATTTTGAATCATCATTGATAATTGAAAAGAAACCACAAAGGAATTTGTCTCTCTTCCTTGAATATACAATTAAAACTATATCTAATTATCTAAACTTGGAACATTGGTGTAAAATTAGTCTCCAGTTAAAGGTTGAATTCTGATATAAGAACAAACAATAAATCACAGATTTATTTCTTTATTTTTCACTTGAATCAAGGGGTTGTACATTGGTAGTTGTGTGATTGGGGGTAAGAGGTAAAGGGATAGCCCTAAGGATTTCAAGTCTTTAACCTGTGTGTGTTGCGCCCTCTGCTGGTAGCTAAACACCTGAGTCAAGAGTGCCTAGAAAGGGAAGTACAAAAGTGATCCTTGCTACTCTAAAGTAAGCATCAATTGTAAACTGGTCACGAAACATGATTTTGATTGGCTATCGCTAATATATAGAAAATACCTGGCACAAAAGAGAAGTTTATGTGGAAATATAACTTTCAAAACATAAAATAGGAATTAGCTATTTTATTAACAAAAATTCATGATTTTTAAATAACCATTTTTATTGTTTTTATAGGACGTATAAAACGTTCACATTTTTATTTTAATACTACATATATAAAAATGTTTAAACTATTTTAATTAAAGTTAAAAGCTTTTCATAAGTTAACTTGAGGACAGTTTAGAAATGTCTATATTGGAAAAGAAAATGTTTGTAGGTTTCTTACATGGAGATCAAACAAGGCCCCCAGGAAACCAATTTGAGAAATTGAATTAAGGTTAAGAAAGATGCATTATATGGGTCTGTGGCTGTAGCTCAGGGACAGAGCGCTTGCCTAGTACATGTGAGGCACTGGGTTCCATCCCCAGCACCACATAAAAATAAATAAAGGCATGCTGTACATTCACAACTAAAAAAGAGAAAAGAAAAAAAAAAAGAAAGACGCACTGCACATGGAGAAGAGCTTCTTCAAAGCCTCCTGCCTCGGTTGGAATTGGTCTGGGAAGTTGGACTGTATTGTTTGTAGGAGAGCATCAGGTAAGTCAAACTGGAGCTCAATGGAGGTAGGTAAATCTGATGCCTGAACCTGGAATCCCTTCTCTCTAAATTCTGATGTAATCAAAAGAGCTTGAGTCAGGAAATGGGGATGTAGATCAGTGGTAGGGCACTTGCCTCACAGACACAAAGCTCTGGGTTCAATCTGTAGCACACCTCCACAAAACAAAACAAGACAAAAGCTTCAGCCAAGGCTATTCAGTTAAAATTTCTAATTGGGGATTGTTGATGAGAATGACCCTCAAGGAATTATTACAGATTAAAACACATGTAATGCAGATATCTTTCATCAAAAGCCACAAAGGAGAAACAAATCTATCCCTGCCCCTTTGAGGAAAATGTTCTTTTTTTTTTTTTTAGAAAGAAATTACAAAATTTAGCATGGATCATAAAACCTGTATTGAAGCTAGGAAATGCAGGAACAGGGATTTAGTCATTTAGAGTAGCTGGGAATGACAGATCTTGATGAATACTGTCGGTCTCTCTGGGATGCATACATGACCACTATTTCAACTGCTCAAGAGACTTCCAGTACACACTGGCAGGGGGGAAAACTAGAGCAGTGTCAAGAAAAATCATTAGGGAAAACAGCACTCAACTTGGTCCTGACCACAAGTCCCTGGATATGGCTGCCAGTGATGCTAGTGAATAAGATCTATGCCAGTAGAAACAAGGCCAGGTCAGGCAGATGCCTTAGCATTGGGTTAAGGGAGTCGTGGTAGAAGGAGGCACTCCCTGGAGCAGTCCACATTTACTTTTGCTAATTGCGCAGAAGCAAAATCAAATAGTATTGATTTTTAAAAAGAAACAGGAGAAGCTGTGATTTCCACCCTTCTTAAACCTGAGGTAATACAAGGAGATATTAACACACTGTGTAGTATGCCTACATATGTGTGTCTGTATATGAAAGTACACACAGTTCCATGGTGAACATGCCAATAATGGGTAGCAGAAACACTAAAAACTCATTAGTAGCCAGCTGTGGTGGCACAAGCCTGAAATCCCAGCAGCTCAGGAGGCTGAGGCAGGAGGAGTGCAAGTTCAAAGCCAGCCTCAGAAATAGGGTGGTACCAAACAACTCAGTGAGACCCTGTCTCTAAATAAAAATTGGGAGTTCATAACCCACTTCAATCTAATGTATGAAATATGATATGTCAAGAGCTTTGTAATGTTGTGAACAACCAATAAAAAAAATAAAATTAAAAAATAAATAAAATAAAATAAAATACAAAAAAAAGGTCTAGGGCTGTGACTGAGTGCTCCTGAGTTCCATCCCTGGTACTAAACAAAATAAAACTTCATCAGCATACTCAATTGCAATGTGTCCTTCATCAAAACTTTGGGCCTCATTTCCTTTTCTACAAAAAGAAGAGGTTTAGACTGTTAATGTATTTTACAGGCCTACCAATCTATAAGTCTATATATTCAGTCAGCTTTATATATATATACACACACACATATATACATATATACATACACACACATACACACACACACATTTTGGAGGAAAATCTGGGAAAATTATGGAATTGGTAAAATGATGTGAATCAGCAAAATCTCTCTTAAGGAAGCTTCATGAAGGAAGTAGATCTTGGCTTATGTTTATGAAGATGCCTATCTATCTAAATTTGGCACCTAATATATGAGTTATCAGAATCCAGATAAGTGACAGAAATGTTTTCTTTGGATACAATCCTTTTTTAGTTAACAAAGCCTTACATAAAGTTTTGAAAGAGTGGAGGAGCTGGATTTGAGAGGATTGGGTGGGTATGACAGGTCAGGGAAATAACATGGCTTGGAACTGCAGAGCTGGAAGTCACTTGTGATTAGCTAATGCGGTTTTCTACCACAACTGCAGCTTACTGCTGAAGAGCCTCGATAAGCTTTAGAGGAAATACATGCACAAAATACAACAGTTCTATTATGTAATGTTAACTAATTAATGCCGAGTACTTGGATTTTGTAAATAATGGTAAAAATAAAATAAAATAAAAATAAAAGGCACTCCAGGAAAAGGGGACACCATGACAAAAGACAAGAGCATGGAGTTGAGGGACACCACATGTGTTTCCAAGTTATGAGAGCTCACATTATGGGACAGGGAATTGTAGTAAAGGTAATTACATTTAAGATGGGACTCATACCATATTCTTAGCCAAACTCTGAATCTTGGGACATTTTCAATCCCAAACCGTGTGTTAAGCAATCTAGTGGTAGAGCCAGAGTAATCCAGCACAGTATGGAGGGTGTATTTGAAGGTGCTAGGAGCAGAAGTTGGTCCTTTCAGTAATCAAAGAGTGATTAATAGGTTGGAATCTAGAGCACAAATAGAACAGACAGAGAGGAAGGAGAATATGAAAGAGATCTTTAGCAAGATAATTCTGCAGGATTTGTTTGTTTTGGTAGAATTGTAGAGACCACCCAGGTTTTTGGATTTTGGTAACCATCAACACAGATGAAGAACAGAGGAGAAACACAGAGTGCTGGGCGGAGAGGAACATGATGAGTAGGCATGCGACTTTAGACATGTGTGAGATGTCTAAGATAGTATCCCTGATGGATACCACATTTAAGGAAGAAGAGGTCAGAGATGAAAGATATTGATAATTACTACTGAAGACTGAATACTTACCCCAAATAGTATTAGAATGATTGGATAGAATTGAGTTTAAGTTCAATAGAATTTGAACTTTTTGTCATCACCAAGTAGATACACTCATGAAAAGATTAGGTAGTTGTAGGCAAAATATGAAATATTTTTAGCACATTAAATTTTATGAGGAATTTGGTTGCTCCTTCCCATTATCTAGTTAGAGCATTAAACAAAGCATAAATGTTCAAGTATTTGTAATAATGATTAATTAGAATTTAACATCAACTCAGAACTGGAGAAAAGATATAGGATGCATCAATTCTTATTTCTTGCAAAATTGGAGTCTGTTCCACCCCATGTATGAATTGAGCAATTTACTAATATTCTTTACTAATATTCTTGTAGTTAAGTGTCTGGTAAAATAAAAATAGAATGAATAGACAGAGGTGTGTTAAGAAGGGTGAACATTTCTCAATCGGATGGATTTTTGTTTGTTTTGAAAGCCATCCATAGGGAGAAAAAAAAGAAGAAGAAATTATTGAAGACAGGAAGAAACAGATCAAAAGGGGATTGATGCAAAACCAGGAAGGATGCTCTTGACCTTATAGACAGCAAAGAGTTAATCAAGGATAGACTTGAGCAGATAGGGATTGATTGATTGATTATTTTTTTCTGATTTTGATTTGGCATCTGTGTAAAGCAGGGAGAGTCAGCTGGGCAGAGTTTCAGGCAGAGAAGGAGAGATTGAGACTAAAGGCAACAGGAATGGTGAGGAAGCGTGATTAAAAATGTCTCTGGAGAGTAAATCTATAGAAAATGTCATCTGAGTCAATATAGGGACTGTGGAAGATGGAGTTGCATGCAATATCTTCGAGTTTTTACCTTGAAATAAAATAATCTATCTGGAGTGCACATTTGCTTTATTTTCTTAAACTCAATAGTAGAAAAACAAAAACCTACTTTTTCAAAATCTTTTGAAACAGATGAATGTTGGGCACTTTTAATTTTTGTTTCTCTTTACCAAATAAATAAACTCAAATCATTTTTATTCTCACTGATTTTCACAATTAATCCTGAATTAAATATTATTCTCCCAAGCATAGAATTATTATTATTGCTTTTATCATCCTTTAGTTTATTAACATCACTAGTGCATTTTTCTTTTGGTCATAGGGATTAAAATGTATTAATATTTGTTTAATGCAGATATATTGAGTAGAGGCCAGGAGTTAAGGTTAGTAAGATCATAATTATTAAGAGTTTTAAAAAATCAGAACATCAACTTTTTAAATAAAACACCTTTATAAGTGAAAATTGGTCATATTATAGAGTATGTTACATTTTCTTAGTCCATTGTTATCTTACACTGGGATTTTTTTTTCTCCATACATGATTTTGTCACAGCATGTACTGGTCGTTTGTAAAATATTGGTTTACTGAGTTACAAAGATCTTCCAAATATGGACACATTTCATGATTCAATATTGTCATATGCCATTCAGCTCTAAAAAACTCTGCTGTATACTTGTGCAAGAGTGTTAGGTAAATAATGGCTTGACTTTAACAGTGAAAAAACCCTGGGAGGATTTAAGAAGGGTTCGTGGACCACACTAAGAATTAATATGCTAGAAATACTTACTTCCTTTAAAAAAAAATGAAACTGCTGGCAAAGTTGGTTCACATGTATTCTGTTTTCCATTTCCTAACAAAATGAAAAGAGGTGATGGTAGGTTTATAGAGACCTCTAAAAGATATTACTGACATTAATATCTCATTTATTATGCTCATTTTGTATTCAATTCCCCATAATCATGAGTGACAGATTACATCACACAGATTATATACTGATTACTCGATTTTATAGAGATTATATACATTTTATCATGCAAACATTATGGGTATTATTTATGAATTGCAATAGTAATAAGTGTGTAAGAAAATATTTTTCTTGAAGAATATAGGAAATCTGGAGAATTCAATATGTTATACGTAGAAAATAAATTTGAAAGAATTAGAATAAATTGTTTGATTATGAGTCCTTTAAATTTTTTAATGCTTGGACCTATAACTATAATTCAGATATAATAGACCTAAATATGGTTAAAATGCATTTTAAACTCCTTTTTCTTGGAAACTAAACAAGAGCTGAATATTGAATAGGGCATAATAAGTTTCCATTGTTTAATATCCTATTTAATTCTTAGACAAGCATGAAGTATTTGCCAAGTGTCAATTGGCATTCGATGATAAATACCTTGATTGTTCCAGGAAGCTAGCTAATCATCAGCCTTTTGTCAATTAGCATATATGCAAATATTGAATGAGTTTTAAAAGCACACATGGATTTTCTTTTATAAATATATGTATAGGAAGTGGATTATTAAATGATTTTCCCTATGAAAGATATGAAGTTTGTATGTGTGGTTTTTGGTTTATTATTCTGAAAACAAGAGACTAAATGTCCATTACTGAAGAAGTAAATTTATCAATCTGGGGACACTTTCTGTATATTCTTCAAATTCATTCTATTTAATGCAAGTCTTTATTTCTTTTGCAATATTTTTTGGAAAACATTATATTTTGAGCTATATTTTGCAAAATAAGTTTTGAATCACTTAATCCAGTCATTTCCAGACCTTTGTATTATGGAGTATTAAAATGAAATTTAATACAGATGAAAAAGGGATTTGGTTTTATTGCCAACTCCTTATTTTGCCAAAAAGAAAATTAGGGGGAAAAAATCAAGAAGCAAGCAAAACCTATTGCTTATCATCATCAACTATAATTATCAAATCTAAGAGGACAGTAGAAAATGCATGGGAACTTCAATACATCACCTTTATCTCTCTCACCTATATATGCTTCATTATAAGAATGTTATGAGCTGAACTCTCTTCTTTTGAAGTTCCTATTTTGAGATCCTATCGCCCAGTGTGAGTCTCTTTGGAGATGTACCTCTAGGGAGCTAATCAAAGTTAAATGTGATTATACAGTGGAGCTCTAATCTGCTAGGATTACTGTCCTTATGAGAAAAGGAAAAGATACCAGAGATCTCTCTTGTCATGTGTGCACAGAAAGGGGGCTGGATGAGGACGAATCCAGAAGACAGCCCCCTACTACTCAGGAAGATGGGCCTTGCCAGAAAACAACACTACAGCCACCTTGATCCTGAACTTTGAGCCTCTGGAATTGTGAGAAAATAAAGTTCTGTTGTTTAAGCCACATGGTCTGTGGTACTCTATTATACAGCTTGAGTTATTGTCAACATTTCTAAATCACAGATCCAGTGCTCCTTGGAAATAATCTAGGTAATGAAAAGGCCTTACATTAAAAAAAAAAAGTTAGGAAAAGGGGTTTCAGAACAGATAAATCTTTGACAAATGGAAAGGGAATTCTGAGTTAACATTTTTTCTTTTACCCTCCTCTTCCCACTGCCTGCCCTACCTTTCTTTCATTGAATGGGGGTTTGGGCAGAGTAGGAGGAAGTAGAAATATGCACAGTTGCTGTTCATAATGCCCATTTTTATGTCTGGAATATTCTTGTCCTTTTGTGTGTTTGGCAAACTCCCATACACACTCAGGTATTCAGAGCCTACATCATCTTTTCTACCAACCCTTCTTTGAAGTCTCTTAAACAAGTTACTTTTTTTCTCAGAAAGTTGTTTATACCAACATAATAGCTATTATAGAAAAATGAACACACCAATTCATGATTTGCTTGTTATTCTTATGATGTTTTCTGATGATATTTGTTACCTGTCATCTACTGATGTTTATTGTGATTTTTTTATGTCTTTGAGTTATTTCTGACATATTATTTTGTGATTTCTGTTTACCTCTCTTTTCGACAGTTTTTTTTTCTTTGCCTCTTTTCCCCCACTTAGTATTTTATCCAAGTCTCTTTCCTGCCTTAGAATGACTAAGACTTTTTAAAACTTTATTTTATCCCTCCATTGGCTTGAAGTTATGAACTCTGATTGTTTTACTGATTACCCTAGACATCATTAAGCATACTTCACAAACTCTAAACTTATCTCTTTTCTACTACTATTAAGAATGCTCTTGGGATGTTCCTTTTGTAAATATTAAGAGTGGAGGATTGTGTTAGTTCCATTGTGTACATTAACCCGAACAGCCATTCCTAAATATTACTATTTATTGCAGCTATTGTTTTACAGAAGATTCCCTTCATATTTCTATGGCTTTATAAATCATACCACTCATCTTTCTGTTTTGAATTTTAGACCATTTTTCTTGCTATTATTATTTTTTTTTTTTGAGCGGGGAGTACTGAGGATTAAACTCTGGGGCTCTCATTATATATATATATATTTTTTTCTTTTTCTTTTTATTATTTTATTTAATTAGGTATTTATGACAGCAGAATGAATTTTGATTCATTGTACACAATTGCAGCACGACTTTTCATTTCTCTGGTTGTACACGATGTAGCATCACACTATATGTGCAATCATACATGTACCTAGAATAATGATGTCCATCTCATTCCACCATCTTTCCTGCACCTATGAACTCTTCCCACCCTCCCTCCCCTTTGCCTCTAATAAGTTCCTCCATTTTCTCCATGCCTTTCCTCTCCCCATTATGAATCAACATCCACTTATCAGGGAGAACATTTGGCCTTTGTTTTTTTGGAATTGGCTTATTTTGCTTAGCATGATATTTTCCAACTCCATCTATTTACTTGAAAATACCATAATTTTATTCTCCTTTAATGCTGAGTAATATTCCATTGTGTTTATATACAACAGTTTTTTTTTCTTCTTTTTAAAAATCCATTCATCTATTGAAGGACATCTAGGGTGCTTCCACAGTTTGGCTATGAGAATTGAGCTGCTGTGAACATTGACTTAAAATCAGCATACTATAATAACACAGCCACATCAATGTTCTGAGCCCCATTTTTTGTATTTTTTTGAGAGACAGGGTCTCACTGAATTGCTTAGCACCTCGCCATTGCTGAGACTGCCTTTGATGTTTTGTTTTCTTTTTTAATATTTATTTTTTAGTTTTTGGCGGATACAACATCTTTGTTTGTATGTGGTGCTGAGGATAGAACCTGGGCCAAACGTATGCCAGGCAAGCGTGCTACCGCTTGAGCCACATCCCCTGAGACTAGCTTTGAACTCATGAACCTCCTGTCTCAGCCTCCTGAGCTGCTGGGATTACAGGCAAGTGACACTGCACCTGGCTCATCTTGTTATGCTTTAAATGCTTTTTTTTTAAGTTCTCTTTCACTGCTCTTTTAAAAAGTTAATTTTAAAGTTTATTTTTTTATCCTTATTTCTTAAAAATAATTACAAGGAATACATGGCTCTATTTAGATAGCTGTTATTTTAAATTGTAGAGGTACTATTAGACCCTTTTACAGCTTTCATTTGTTTCAAGAAGACAATCATAAGCTCATCTTTTATTTTTCTTTCTATTTCATTACTTTGAAATTTTCTATGTACTTAGTTTTCTTCAGATCCATAGAGATGTGCTTAGAAATTTGTTTTCTCAGGCTTATCCTTCTTGTAACTCATTATGCTTTATGAATCTGGGGATTTCTGTCTTACAGCCATTCTGAAACATTCTCATCTTTTAATCCCTTTTGAATATTTTATTTTCCCCATGCTCTGTCATCTCTCCTTTCTGTAACTCCAATTACATATTTATTAAAACTTTTCTTAACTTCAATTCCCCATTTTCCATATTTTTACCTTTTTTATGCATCACTATGAATAATTTCTCTTGTTTGTGTCTCCCATGTTATTATTGTTTCTTTGGATATATTTTATCTGTCATTTAACCTAAGTAGTACATTTTGCATTCAAATCATTATATTGTTATTTTTAGAAAAACAATATTTTTCCCAAAAATTTTATAGAATAGTACACAAAAGAAGAAGAAATAGTAGCAAAGTTTTATTTTCTGAGAATCTCTAAAATTCAACACGTTTGTGTTGGTTGTTCTGTAGTGGCAGGCAACAAGATGGCTGTACTGTGAACACTACAAACACAGGCAGGCCCTGGCCTAACACCATCAAACAGGGGGCAAGAGCCAAACTGTAAAACAATGGTGATTGCTATGTGGTGTCTAATACCTGTTATGTAATATATTTATTATATTCTCGGATGAACATTCAGAAACAACCAGAAAGAGTATCGTTAATAGGAAGTTGATGGTTTCAGAGTTGCAGGCAGAGCAAAAGTCAGTGGGTGATGTAATACTATTAATATGTGCTTATTTAAACCCAAACAACATGGTCTAGAGAAAAATAGGATGGAATGCAAAACAACTGTTAAAATTAGATTATATAATGACTCAGATTGATCACATTGATGCCAATAAAGTAACACACTTGTTCCAAATCTGACCAACAACTGTGAGCATGTAAAGATGTATACTGTGTCATAAGCTTATTTATGATTTCATTGATAATGGAACTCAGGTTATATCTTCAATCTCCCACACAGACTTCCTCTTCCTCTCTACTCTCTCGCCATACCATACCAAAGTGAAATAATCATCCTGTGCATCTACTACTAGTCCAGAGACCTGACATACATGAAGATTATAGTAAATAAAAACATACTGGGGTTTTGTGCTAAATAAATAGATTTTTTAGCTACTCTCATTACAAAATAAGTTAAATATGTGAGATTATAGTCCTGTTAATTTGGCCCACTGCTGTAATCATTGTAATATGTCCAATAACATCATTTTGCAAACCTTAAACATACACAATAAAGTTCATCCAAAAAACAAATAAAATAAGCAGTGAAATGGCTATTATTCATATATAAAATATTACAAAATTGATTTGACTTGTTATTTCAGCTGAACCAGTTTTTCCAACATAAATTTGTCATGACATCATTGTATATATGCATGTTAGAGAATGAATCTATTGGTGGTTTCTAAAGGAATATTCCACATATTTTTTCATTAAGGTGGCCCTACAGACAAGAAAAATGCCATTGAACAAAGCAGACTTGGATCAAGTAAAGGTATTCATAGAAGAGCCATGAGTTGTGTAAGCAAAGGTTAAAAACATTTCACTTATTTGAAATAAAGACTGGGCTGGGGCTGGGGTTGTGGCTCAGTGGCAGAGCACTTGCCTTGCATGCTTGAGGCCCTGGGTTCAATCCTCAGTACCACATTAAAACATAGTAAATAAATAAATATTTTTTAAAAAGACTGGGCAGAAATTCATGTGTACAAGCAAAAGAAGTTCTGATTTACCTTTGCCCAAATTCATAGATAAATATTTCTAGTATTTATTTTTTAATGAAAGAAATTTAGTAGTATTTAGCAATTTAGCTTAAAAATTGATTTGAGTCATTTTTCTGCTATGTGCTTCTAGCCAGTCTTCTTGTCAAATCATCTCTGAAAATCATTCATTTATCAATAGTTAATCCCATGACAAACTCAGCTATCATCCATCTTCTGTTTTCCAAGTCTCTAGAATTACTCATGTTATGTTTTAATTACTTGTAATTATTCTACATGTAATGCAGTTTTTTAGACATCTTCAATAAGTAATAAAACTCAGGCATCAAATGTACAATTTCATAGGTTGCACAATGGTAGAGTGCACGCCTAGCTGATTCTCAGCACCACATAAAAATAAAGGCATTGTGTTGTGTCTATCTACAAAAAAAATGGTTTCTCTCTTTCTCTCTCTCAAAAAAAAAAGTTGAGTACCACATGTTTTCTGAAGAAAGTTTTCTGAAAAAAGATCATAAGATCTAGTAAAATCTTTGGGAAAATTTTTAAATTCAATAACAGTAAAAAGATTGAGTGAATAAAAGATGAGAGAGGGAATGATAACACATTGAAGAGTTTTACATTTTGAATCAGATTAGTGTAAGGTAATGCCAAGTTAGGTTTTATTTTGGTGCTAAGTTTGCATCTTGTATGTTTTTCCCGCTCTCTCTCTCTTCCTCCCCCCTTTTCTTATTTTCCTTCCTTCTTTCCTCGCCCCTCATTCTCCTTCTTATAATGAGTTTTCTTCAATTTCCTTGGTGTTGGTGAACTTTAATAAGACAGCTTCCTTCTTCCTCCCAATATCCATATTTTTTAGTGGTGTTTGTTGATGTTGCTAGTCTTTTTTATCCTCCCCGTTTGTTTTAATTTGTTAATCTTGAAGCATAGTGGACATCTCCAAAAGTAGACTGTTAAGTCAAACTGCCTTGAAGTAGGGTGACAGCCTCTTATATTTATTAGTGAGGGTTGATCAGGTCAGCCCTTTCCCATCTACCAAAGGCTTATTCATCTGAGTGCTCACATTCACTTCTACACTTAGACTCCTCTTAGTTTTCTCAATTGCCTATAAGCCTCCCTTTTGGTAAGCACAGAGATTCTCATTTCTGTATCATTCTATTAATGTAGTATGCATGCAAACTAATATTGTACAATATAATATTATAAATATAGAGATATTGTAGTGGGAAACATAGATAAGGTCCATGTTCTCAGAGTTCTTTCTTTCTGATGGGAAATTCAGATAACTCAATATCACAAAATTTCTCAAGTACTATGATTGGGCACAATACAGACATTTAACTCATCCCTGAATAAATTAATGGAAGAATAAGAAGTGATATATAAATTCATAAGACGTAAGTGGTCAGGAGAAACTAAGAGACTGTTCCAAGAAGTTGGGGAGGCCCTTAAATAAAAGAGAATATCACTTTTGAAGAATACATTTGTTAAGACTAGGAATAAAATACACAAGAGAAGAATTTAGACAAATACATTAGAAAAGGCTGAGTCTAAGGTTTATTTACTTTTTTTTGGTCATTTACAAAGAGTTTGTTATTTTAAAGAGACTATGTATGTGTGACCAGAATAATTGAAATGCTTTAAAGAGGTAGGTAGATATAATCTTGCATCAATTGCAATCAATCAATGCCTGTGCCATTGAACTATAGAGACTGGATGAGTTGGCACACCTTATGGAGTCTGTGGTATAAGAAGAAAATAAGTTTTAAGAGAGAGTCCAAAGAGCATCAGCATTTAAAACAGGAAGAAGAGAAATATGAAAGAAAATCTGGGATGGAACAGTCAAAAGGGAAGGAGAAAGAAAGTATGAGGTTTCACAGAGGAGAAGAAAAGAATGTTTTAAGAATAAGCGCTCAGGTTGGGATCGGTGGTGAATATCTATAACCTCTGCAACTTTGGAGGTTGAGGCAGAAGGATTACAAGTTCAAAGCCAGCCTCAGCAACTTAGCAAGGTCCTAAGCAACTTAGTGAGACCCTGTATTGAAATTAAAATTAAATAAAAGGACTGGGGATGTGGTTAAATGGTTCAATGCCCCTGAGTTCAATCTCCCTGAGACGTACCCCCTAAAAAGGGCCTGGATAATATCCCCATAATAAAATAAGGCCTAAAAGGATTCCATAAGAATAAATTAGTTTTTTTAATCTTCCTTAAGAATAAAGCAGTTAGCAAGGTACAAGTACCTCTAGTTAGTGTCAACAGTGTAGGAAGTGTAAAACTCACACAGAAACTAGCACACCATTATTCACTCAGTAGACACTTAAACTCTTTCTTCTACCACCATGTATGATAGTTTCAATTCTTTCACATCCTCATTAACAAATGTGGTTTGACTCTTTAATTAAAGCATTCTGATTAAAGTTTATCAATATCTCATGGTAGATTCAATTTACATTTCCCTAATGACCAATGATGTTGCCATCTTTATACACACACACTTGACATCCATACTGCTGCTTTAATGAACTATTTAGATATTTTGTTCATTTTATTTTGAGGTCATTCCTTTCTTAGTGTTGAGTTTTGAGATTTTATTATACTTTTAGTATATGTTTTATTACATGTACATTTGGTAAATATTTTCTCCCAAACCTATAGACTATCTTTCTATTACTTTAATGATGCCTTTGAAATAATAGAAAATTTACTTTACATAAAAGTCAATGTATTTTTTTAAATATATGTTACATGATGTTGGTATTTATCTAAAATAATCTATGCCAAATTTATTAGTGGTAATGTAAACTGGCAAAAATCACTTTGGAAAAACCAATTTGACAATGATTTAGAAATTTAAACATGAGATCCTGTCAATCCACTCATAAATATTTACCTAAGAAAAATGAAAGTATATATCCACACAAATATTTGCTCACATATTTTCACAACAAATTTATTTGTAATAGCCCCAAGCAGGAAATAACCCAAATGTCCATCAAAAGTTGACAAACAAGTCGTAGCATCTTCACATAATAGAGTATTACCCATCAACCTAAAGGGACAAATCATTAACAAAAGCACCAAGTGGATAAATATCAAAAGTTGTGGAGTGAAAGCAGCTAGAAAACAAGTGAGTATATCGGGCTAGGGTTGTGGCTTAGTGGTAGAGCACTTGCCTAGCATGTGAGAGGCACTGGCTTTGATTCTCAGCACCATATATGAATAAATGAATAAAATAAAAGTCCTTCAACAAATAAAAATATTTTTAAAAAGTGAGTGTATCTTGTATGGTTTCATTCTGTAATATTATATAAAATGCAAACTAATTTAAAGTTACAGAAGATCAGAGGTTTTTTTGGGACAGATGATGAAGTCAAACAGGGATGGATTATAAAGAGGCACAAGGAAATTTGAGGGAATTATCAATATGCTTATTACCTTTACTATTGTAATGATCTCACTAGTGTGTTGATAGGTCAAAAATTGTACACATGTGTTTCAATGTTTGTCACTTAAAACTCAAGAATGCTGTTAAATATTTTATCTGCATTCAGATTTGACAAGTATGCCAATTCAGTTTACTAAAGAGAACATACTTCTTGTGATATGATCAAATCATTCACTCAAAAAGCACACATCACCAGTTTCATGACTTTTCTGGGTTCACTTGGGCTAAGAGAACTTTGAGAAGTGATAACACAACCTCAGGAATGTGGTGACAAGATGTACAACATCTACCATCACATTCTCACACTCTTGTGAATCATTGCCATTGACAAAATGTGCTTCTCTCTGGGTTCCAAGGATGCTTCTAGGAAACACTCTTTATACACACACACACACACACACACACACACACACACACACACCTTAATTTTATTTATTTATTTATTTTTTATGTGGTGCTGAGGATCAAACCCAGTACTCCACACATGCTAGGCAAGTGCTCTACAACTGAGCCACAACCCCAGTCGTAGGAAACACTCTTAAGTATACTTTCTTTTATCCTTTTAAAATGTATTTTTCATGCATTTGGAAAATCATTTTTTTTTCCTGTTTTCTCTTTTCATAAAATTTTCCCGGGAAAGATAAGGTTCTTAAGAGAATTATGTACTGGAAACCCTGAAAAATGCCTTCACATTGGCAACTTCTAAAACATGTTTAAATATTTCACAACTCTTTGGGGTCCTTGGGGCTTCTTAAATATGCTTGTGAAGGAAATTTTATCTTAATTTTCTTCACTTTTAACAATTTTTTATAAACTTAGCACATCTAAAATCATTTTGAAAGGTTTTGTTGCTCCTGCTCCTTTCGCCCTGGTTATATAATTTGGAAGCAATCGATTAAGAAAGACCATGCTACTTCTTTTAAACTCTTTAAAATTAAGGGTAAAATAAACAACTCTTCCCCTCATCTTAAGACATTGACCTGAGAAGTGGAAAGGGGGAATTATGCCTTCGGATGTGTTTTCTCTTCACCAGCCATGCACCAAGACCCAGCAGCCAGGAGAAAGATTTACAGGGGAGACATGAGGTCTCCCTTTGCTAGACTGCCAGTGGAGAAGGCTGCAGAGTCCTTAGAAAAACCTTTATGGGCTTTTCTTTAACACTGTATCCCACATGGTGAGGGTGTAATGGGGAGGGGACAGGATGAATGTATGTTCCTACTTGTCTGGGACAGTCTTATATTTCACCTGTTTTCTGGCATACCTATCAACAGCTGTCCCTTTTATTCTTAAAATTATTCTGGTTTGAGTTATATGATTGTCTCTATCTCCTTCACTGGGCTGGGGTACCCATCCTATGGTAGTCACCTAAGGTTGATTGCTGAAAACTCACAGCTGATCCTTCACAGGAAACGTTGTCCACTCAATCAGAGGCAGCACTACATGAGACACTGTGTTTCACTTCCCCTACCCCATCAGTCCCAAGCAGACCGAGGCTGAGAACTGACTAATGAGAGGGGGATTCAAAAAACTGACTTCTTTTTATTGTTATATAATGCTCCCATATATAAATACACTACCTTTTATTTATTTATTCATGATTTGAAGCATATTTATATTGTTTTGACATTTGGGCTATTATGAATTATAAATAATGCTACTATGAACATTCACATAAAAATTATTTTCATGAATATACATTTATGTGGAATAAGTGTGGAATTGCTGGGTCATGTGGTAATCCCATATGACTGAAGAATTGCCAAGATTTTCAAAGTGATGGTATAATTTTATATTCCTACCAACATATGAAGGTCCCAATTTTTCTGCATCCTCTCTAACACTAGCTCTCAGCTATCTTTTTTCCCTTTCTCTCTCTCTCTCTCTCTCTCTCTCTCTCTCTCTCTCTCTCTGGACTGAAGATTGAACCCAGGGGCACTTAACCACTGATACACATCCCCAGCCCTTTTTTATGTTTTATTTAGAGACAGAGTCTTGTTGAGTTGCGTAGGAACTCACTAAATTTCTGAGGCTGTCTTTGAACTCACTATCCTCCTGACTCAGCCTCCTGAGCTGCTGGGGTGTCACTGCACCTCAATTATTGACTGTCATAACTATCTGTCTCTCTCTAAGTTTAATTTTTTTATAACTGTAATTGTATATCCATCAGCTCAAAAATTTATAGCTTCATTTTGTTGAGAACACTCAAACTCTTCTCACCTAGCTAAAATATGTAATTAAATGCTGTCGATCACTTTTAGCTTACTGTTCTATAGAGTTTTTATGTCTCTGATTTTTGTGTCTTTTCTGTTTTGTTTTTAAATAAGTAGTATAGTTAAAAGTTTGTCAATTTTGTTTATCTTTTCAAAAACCACTTTTTGGTTTTTTGATCTCTTGTATTATTTGAAAAGATTTTGGTCTCAATTTCATTTCTTTCTTTAAACTTCATTATTTCTTTCCCATAATTTTGAATTTGGTTTGTTTTTCTTTTCTATTTCCTGAAGTTGCACTGTTAGGTTTTATTATCTAACAATTTTCTACTTTATGTATGCATTCAGTGCTATAAAATTTCCTCTCAGTACTGCTTTTGCTTAATTATTATATAATTGGGTGTGTTGTTTCCATTTTAACTTGCTTCAAACTTTTTTAAAATTTACCCTCCAATTTTTATCATTGACTTATTGGCTAATCAGATATATGCTTAATTTCTATATATTTGTACAATTTCTACTGTTATTCTTGTTTTTATTTCCAATTTTATTCTGCAGTAGTCAAAGAATATAGCTATGATATTATTTTGGTTTTTAAGAATGTCTTTGAACTTGTTTTGCTGTCATTCCTTATGTGATAAGAATGCATGTTCTAGTTGGGCATGGTGGCACACACCTGTAATCCTAGTGACTTGGGAGTCTGAGACATGATAATCACAAGTCTTAAAATAAAAACTAAAAGGGGCTGGGAATATAGTTCATTGGTAAAACTTTACTGGGTTCAATCCCCAGTACTGCCAAAAGAATGTGTATCTGTAGCTGTTATATGAAACACCCTGTAAATGTTTGCTAGGACCCGTGGGTCAACAGTATTATTATTATTTTACGTTTTAAATAGAAACCACTCAGAAAGCATTTTCTTCCTGTAACTCATGCTAAGGAATGAGAAGAATGATCACCAATGTCAAATGGCAGTTGCAACCAAGCAATATCAAAAGCCATCTTCATTCTTAGGAGAGAGTGCTTCCCCTTCTCCTCATGGTTTCTGGTACTTCCCACTAGTTTTGTTTGTTTGTTTGTTTGTTTGTTTTCTTTATTGATTCTATTTGATTATTTTGTTATTATCATTTGCATATCTACTCTACCAGTACTTTTTATAATGTATTTATATCTTTATCACAGTAGTTTTACTCTTATTTCTAATTCTGGCCTCTTCTTAAATATTTCTTATATGCCTGATATGATGGAGAAAAATTCTGGCAGTTTTAACTTGTCTGAAAAAGACTATTTCTTTATTGTTTCTGAAACTTAACTTTGATGGATATAGAGTTCATAGCTGAAAGGGTTTTTCTTGGATGTTTGTTTTTTTTGTTTTGTTTTTGTTTTTGTTTTTTTAGTGCTCTGAATATATTATTCCATTCTATCCTAGCCCTCAATTTGAGAGAAATCTGTTATTATTCTATTAACATTTCCTTCTATGTTATTTAATATTTTCCTCTTCCTAAGAATTATTTATCTTTTCATTTTGACAGCTTGATTAAACTGTGTCTTGGACAGGACTGCATGAGTTGAGTCTAATTAGGGTTCTTTGAGCTGTATGGGATCTGGTTTCCATAACTATCCTAGTATTTGAAAATTTTTCTGGTATTATTTTGTTAAATATGCTTTCAATGCCCTTTTCCAACTCTTCTCCCTCCAGAATAGAAGTAATGGAAATATTTGTCATTGAATGATGTACCATAGCTCCCTTAGATTTTTCATTCATTTCATTCATTTTTTCTTCATTTCCTCTAACTGAATTGATTCAAAAGATCTATTTTCAGCCAGGATGGTGGTGTATGACTGTAATCCCAGTGACCCAGGAGGTGAAAGGAAATCCATCTTTGCTCTGAGGGAAAAAAAATAATTAGACCAGGTTAGACCAGGTAGAGAGCCCTGGAGCCTCTGAGTGTCTTCTCTCCTCTCCGGGGTGCTGTCTTGGATCTTTGTATTTCACAAGGATCTCACTGCTGCTGTGCAGGGGACTTCCCAGTCACAACAGTTGGACTACAGTTGTTTATACTTTGCGGTGGTACCTTTTAGTAGGGAGGTGAGCAACAGGCAACTCAGTTCAGCCATGTCACTAGTGTCACCCATCTCCCAAATTTTGTTTCAGGGACTCTCTCCTGAGGACGCTTGATCAATAAATTATTTACACAAGAATATCAGGCTGTGTTTCTAGAAAAACTGACTTGGATAGTATTGGAACTGATGGTTCCAGGAGGCAATCTTTACAGATGTGGCTCTAGATCTGGTTAACTCACTGAGTGACAGTGACAGTGCAGGCATTCGTGGCAGGAGAAGTGTTGACAGTCTGTCAAACCCCTGTTGACAGCTGGCCCAGTGACTACACAAACTTTCACTGATGGTGACATAGATAAGACATGGCAGGAAGGGGGTGGATTTCCTTCTTAGGGTCTGTGAGGTTTGAGAGATTTTAAAGACAGTAACTATGTGAACTATTGGAATCAGGTAGCTAGGGCAAAATGCCATTTTTGCATTAAAGGAAGGAAATAACAGGCTCAGCTCTGTTAATGATGAACTTAAAGTAAAGTGTAAAAGATGAGAATATAGGTGATGGTAATTGAGGGATCATCATCTCTTGAAGCCAGAAAGAAGACAGAGCTAGAAATGAAACACAGTACTTGATTATAAAAGTGTAAAAAGTATTCTCAGATTACTCATGTTTCCCATGCCAATCACAGCTTGACAAGGAAAAAGTATGCTTCGGATACTTGAAGTGAAGGAAAAAGTATGCTTCGGATATTTGAAGTGAAGGGTATCTGGCCTGGGTGCACTTGAAAACCTTCAATGCCTGCTCCCCTGAACTCACTGTGGCTGCAAAAGAGTTCATTTCCCTTGTTCGAAGGTAAGGCATCCCTTATAGACTGTGCAGAGTCCTCCAAACCAACTTATAAAGTGCTTTATAAGACAACAATATTTTTCAGCATAAGTGCTCACTTACTCTCATGACCACCAGATCCATAGCGAGAGTGAAATCTCAGGACCACCTGAAGTGCTGAGATTTTGTTAAGAAGGGGGAGAACTGAAACCCAACATTCCAGAATCTTGCTACCATGGACGGGCAAGAAACTCAGTGGTCAACATACTATATCTGTAGCTGTGATTTTGGAAGTATAAGCTGAGGCATGTTTAAATAAAGAAAATTCAAAGTCCCATAAGGTTAGTAATATTTTGTACTTTCTTTAATATTCTGTTTAGTTTTAATCTCAAATACATATACTTTGGCAGATTCTAATCATTAAAATATATTAAAGTTCCAACTCAATTTATAATCTTATCAAATAAATTAGTACTTGAACATCACCTGTTTTATAACTTTTATAATTCATTAAATTTTTATCAATGTCTATTAAAATTAAAACTTAAAGCAAATTTAATTACATTGAATGTCACTTCATTTCTCAGTGTATTGTCTCAATATTCTGTTTTTTTAATATTCTGAAATTATTTTAATTATAAGGCATTTGAAGAAATTTTAGTTTATAATACATAATTGATCTGAGATCCTGAAACCTAGAACCAATTAAGCAACTTCTTTTCCTGGAATTGAGTCTCATATTTTCGATAAGATACCTGAAGGTAATAACTGTATAATCTAATTTTCACAAACTATCTGAGGGAGGAAGTAATTTAATGTGTTTTTAATTTGATTCGGAAAGCATTTCTGTTAAATTTTAAGCATATTGTCATTTTGTCTCCATTTATATTTCTCCAATGTCACATTAGCTGATAATCCTTTTTTTTGAGATTGAACCCAGAAGTGCTGCTTTACCACTGAGCTACATCCTCAGCTCTTTTTCATTCTTTATTTTGAGATAAGCTCTTGTTCAGCTGCCAAGACTGGCCTTGAATTTGTGACTCTCCTGCCCCAGCCTTCACATGGCTGAAATGATAGAAGTGTGCTACCAGGTTGATGATCATTTTATAGATAAAAAGAATAAAATATCTCTTGATTAAAACATCCCCTTTAGCTAGAAATTCCAGGTACAAGAAAGAATGGGTAACATGTGTGCAAGCAGATACATTAATGCATAGAGTCAAGGAAAGAGAGCTAGCATGGGCCTCCTGTTAGGCACTCATCACTAGAAGATGCACCTTTAAAACATTAATAGCCTTGAGGACCTCTGAGTCATTACTTCATACCAGCACGTTTCTGCTGTAGTCCTTTCCTGAGACCTCAGCACAGTGAGAGTGGGTGTATCAGTTGCAAAGAGACCAACCCCTCTGCACTCTGTATTGTTTTCTTAGTTTTAATTAAATAAGTCATCTCATATAGACTGTTGGATCCAGATATATGCTGACTCATTGATTGCTGTATAAGATCTATGTCAGTACATTTGGGATCCTTGACTCAAAAATTTAGGTTAGCAGATCTTTGCTTTTTAAAAAACATTGCTGGTAATATTGAAATGCTCTAAAAAATCACCAGTAGTTTAGCAAGCTTTTTAAAACTATGACAGATGCCCAAGATAACCAACTTACAAAGAGCTAAAGTTCATTATAGTTCTGTTTTTGAGGGATTTTTTTAAAGTATTTCCAAAAAATGTGTCAATCTAATATCCAATTACCTCCAAATACTCTAATGTATATTTCTTATAAAGACCTTCTTTCACATAATTATAATACAATCACCAACACAAGGAATTAACACTGGTATGTTTCTGTGACATGAACCATAATGCCATCTGAGTTAACTCAATTGACTCAATATTGTCTTTAATACTGAATGGTTCCAGCTAAGGATCATCTGCTGTATTTTATTTTCAAATATCTCTAATCTCTATGAAACTTTCAAAGACGCAGTTGTATAATCTATAAAATTATCTGATGTTTCCTCCTGATTAAATTCAGGTTATGGATCTTTTAGAGGAATATCTCAGAAGTGATGTAATGTTCTGTTTATTGCATTCTATTAGGTGGTACATGATACATTTTTAATCTGATGTTTTATTTAATTTGATCCCTTCTCCACTGTAATATTAATGTTTCTCTTTTATAATTAGTGAGAATATTGCAGGAAGGTACTTTTAACTATAAATTTCTCATAAAACTCTCAGTTCATTACCCTATTTATCCATCTATTGAACTCATGAATTCGCATTTTATCTGATGGGACACAAGGCTTAACTATCATTATTTATCTTTTTTTATTTTATTTTTATTTATATATGACAGCAGAATGATTTGTTCAATGGAAGACACTTCAAGCTTACTCTGTGAACTCTAGGTGTATCACTATCATTCTTGAGAAAGTTTTTGCATTTGGAAGAAAGTAGTATTCCAGATTTATCTTGTATTGTCCTTGAACTCAGCTATTTTGGGGGGAACCCCAGTTGCTTCAACTGGAGAGAAATAACTGCCACAGTCTGGCTGGGCAAAATAACGGGAGGGTGGAGAGGGGGTGACAAGGAACTTGTGAAGGTTGATACAGCAGGAGCCGCTTCTCTGCAGAGGTATATGTACTTAACTAATTAATCACAGCTTAATTAACATAAACTAGATACAGCAGTCAACCAATAAGGAATCCTCATCATCTTAATAATTACACACAGCTTAACTTAATTGACATAATCTAGACACAGCAGTCAGTCATTAAGGAATCTCCATTATCTTAATGGCTCGATGGCGTTACTTCTCAAACCACTCCTCTTGGCAAAGTGCCAGGAGCCATCTTGACTTGTCTCTGGCCCTCAACAATAACTGGAAGCAAAGGTCTGTGTGATAGGTTTATTCATTGTTATTGGGCTATAACTTTGCTTGCAGATTCTCTTGGACAGAACTAGAATGTGAGTGTGTATGTATGTGTTTGTGTGTAGATTCTTATTATGGTTTCTCTAATGGTCTTGAGGTCTCTCTCTAAGTGGCCACAATCAGAATAGCACTGACTGGGGGACAATTTAAGTTTGAGTGTTTCAGTGAGGTGAGACAAATGAGAGAAACAAAAATATGTGAAACCGTAAAAACTTCAAACACATGCATCCTAGTACTGACAAGTGGCTGAAAGAAGTCTGGGAGATGCAAGAAGCTCAAGGTGTGTGTGTGTCTGTGTGTGTGTGTGTGTGTGTGTGTGTGTGTGTGTGTGTGTGTTTTGAAGACAGGATTGTGATTTTTCCTTTATTAAGGTCTCTCTTGAGTTTTTCCATGGGGGTCATATGTTGTATAACTTAAAGAAAATGCGTGCAATGCTCCTGTGCTGAGCCTGTATGAAGTGTTGTTTTTTGAGTTTTTGAGATGAGAAATAAGTGGGCTATATCACAAACAACCACACAGGGTCAGGAGTGTTTTAACTAGGTCAAACTCACAGTGTTGCTTTCAGTCAAAACAACTTACATCAGGTCTACAAATGAATATCATGTTAATCAAATTTATGAAAATATACACACATAATGACATCTAAATATAGCCACAGATATTGAAAGCCACACAGTTCATACTGTTATCTCCAATGCTAATCCAAACTGCAGGACTCATTCTACTTTTGTCCCATTCTGTATTTGTAACGCCCTTCTCTGGCAGCATAAATCTGGTCTCCTTATCTTAAATACATCTAATTTTCAGCACTCCGGTTTGTAGTAAATTCCCCCTATATGTGCTAACACCTCATCCCCCAATCACACTGCTCTGGCTTAGATTTCTCATGCAGTCCACAACCCTCCCCAGCGGGCACCCTCACTTGGTTTCTCACTCCTTCTCAACTCTGACTAGTTTCCATGTGGTGACCCTCTTCACACTGGTCTGCCCCAGAGGACATCTCCTTAGCAGAACTGTCCTCGGACACTCACAGCCACATGTGGTCAGCTCCCTACCTATCTGAGCTCTGTCATCCCACACCAAAGCTCTTCCTATACATGGTCAGGCAACCTCATCATTCCACCTGGACTCCAAAGTAAATGGCAAGCTGCTCTTTTGCAAATGCACCCCCTTGCCCTGATCAGGGTCTAAAAACCTGAGCTCAGCCACTCTTCCTAGTGGGCAATTTCCTTCCAATTCCATTTAGACTCTGGCTCCCCACACCAGGGATTTGCACCCCTTGTTTCTTTTCTCTTTCTGCTTCACTCTGATGCCCTGTGGTACCCCTCACCCCATGGCTGCCCTCCCTGCCCAGCCTGGATTCCAGCAGATTCCAGCGCCCCTTAACAGTCCATGCTCACACCTCCGTGCCTACCTTCTTCAGCACATCCTCAGAGCATTAGGACTCAAAGCCCCAATTCAAGAAGAAAAGGAGAAGAGAAAGAAAAAGGAAGAAGAAGAAATGTTTTTGATCTTTTTTGCTCAAGTTACAAAAACATTGCATTTCCTGTTGTTTCTCTTTTTCGGACCAAAGTGTCACTTCCAGTTTGTATTGGAGTGTTTTATGCCAGAGAGAACATTGCTTTCCATGCCAATAATCTCAACACCAGCCTCTCTAACATGCATTCTTTCATGGAAGACATGACACAATCGTGACTTGACACTCTCGGTATTTATAAATGCTATTTTTATTTAATCCTTACCAGTCTAATGACTTACTGTCTCAGCATGATGTGCTCTGATCTGCAAACTCTTATTTAGAAGTAGAACCCCTCCCAGAGTGAGTTGATAATATCTATTGTTACTTACTCATTTCACTTACTCATGATATTTTTATATCACAGGGCAACAATACTTTTTAAAGTAAAAAATCTAGCCAAACAACCAGTGAATATGATTTTAATTTTTAAAAAGTCTTTAAATTCCATTGTACTAGTTAAAGCAATTATTACTTGGCTTTATTGACTTACATCCTTTTAGTAACAAAATGCTTAGATTTATTTTAAAAATTAAGGGATAATGTAAATTCAACACACACAAAAAAATGAGACTTGCAATAATCCTGATAATGGTTTTTCACTAAATGTGTTCACATAATTGCTGTGAAAAATATGTATGTAATAATATAAAAGTTCATATTACTCATTTTGATGGTGTTTAAAGATGTATTTGGGATTGTGATATTGGCACATGTTCTAATTAATCTAATATTTATTCATGTCAGAAATAACAAAGACAGTTCATGCTAGACAGTTTCCCATTATCTGATATAATCACACTTTCAATAAAGCAGAACCCTAATGAGATAAATATATAGATAGATAGATAGATAGATAGATAGATAGATAGATAGATAGATAGATATGCTACTTTAAACAGGATAGGATTAGCTAAATGCACATTATCATTTTAAGGAAAGGCAGCCTTTGTTGGTTTATTTTGCTGGAAGGGAAAATAATTACTATCTTACTAACTTTTAGTCAAAATTAGTCCAGTGATTGGCTGAGTTCCAGTGACTGAAACAAAACAGATTCCCAGCTATTTGAAGTGTATCTGGTGACAAAATCAATAAGATTTTCTTTATGAGATGCAGGTGTTCTATGGGAATATCAGAGAAGAAAGGAGCTGAACTTTGGGACACATTCTCTGTGTGAAGCACTATGACAGCTAGCTTATATGTCATTCACTTCTCAAGCAGTTCTGAAAGTTGTCACTCATCTCAAATAAACAGCAAATTAAAAGAGAAGTTAAAGGGCCTCTCATTGTATGTTGTGATAAGGTACACTGCCTAGGGCATGCAGAGAAAATGGTGAAAATATTAACATCTGGAGCTAGGCAATAAAGGATTCTGAAAAAACATAATTTGTGTTCCTCAACTTTCACAATATCATCTTCCTTTCCACGTTTTTTATGATACAAGAATGCTTGTCTTAGAGCTTCATGAATTTTAAGCAAAACCAAAATCAGTAACTACATTTCTATTTCAGTTTGCATATACTCTCAAGCTAAAATAAAAGCTAGTTTAAATATGCATATATTAAAGATTAAGTTTCATGAGTACTTTTTTTCGTATTTGGGAATAAGTGTTGTATAATACTATTGCACAAAATGAGAATTTTTTTGAATTATTTCTAAGAAGCAAATCAAAATGAACTCCAGATTATATACCTTCATAAGCAGGAATAATACTACGTAATTAAACAACTCAAAGGAATACTTGTTCAATTTATTCCTTTTATTGGTATCATTGTCTTGATAGTAATGAAAAAAAATATTTTAACTCTCTTTTGAAAAGTAACTTTCTGGAAATAAAAAAGGATTGAAATACAAGATGAACAAATATATAAAAATAGTAAGTTTGTCAAATACACATAAAAGATTGATTCTTCTAGAATCACTTATGGGTACCAAACATTCTTGATGGCATGATTAGTAATGTTGACATTTCTTTTTACCTCTGACTTCACTATAGGTAATCCAGAGCATTACAAGTAGTTCCATTTTTATTTAACCTTTCAATATTATGTTCATCATGGTATGTTCACCTTAATTTTTACTTTGTTGAATTAAAATATGATTTATCTTGATTGTTGAGACAACTTTCTTCTTCCTCTTGTGTAGGTCACCAGTGCTGGGTTCTCTCTCTGATGATCATCGTGCTTGCCTTGAAGCACTTGCTCAGCTATCATTGATGACAACCTTCCTCTTCCCCTGCAGGCATTTGAATTGCGGTTCTTTGCTGTTCACTGAATTCAGGAAAGTAACCCATACCACAGCATCACCAGTTAAACAGTGCTCATGATTGATCTCATAGTTTCTTTGTTCTATGTGCTACCAATGATATCTTTATTAGGTAAACAGTAACATGTGTTATATGTTTGTCTGCTTCTAATGATGAGAATGTACATATCTAATGTGCAAGCGAAATCTAGTGATGAATTTCCACGGAAATCCAAAGTACACAAACATAACCTGTGACCTTTTTGCAGTTAGATACCTAACAGTTGAAGATAATTCTGTCAGGGATTTGATAGATTTGCTCCTTGGAGTTCTTAATGACTGATTTTTGTGAAAATTTTAGGAGAAAAAATTGAACATACGTATAAGAAACTGAAAAATAATAGATGACCAGTACTTCCTTAACTCTTTCTCCATTAGTTACTTGTTCTTTTATATTTTTACCTTGAAATAGCCTTGCTGTTAGATTGATGATTTTAGAAGTAGTGACATGGAAATATGATAATTTAAAAAATATGAGAAGTTATGTTTCTCCCCTTCTTATTTTGTTGCATCTGACGCCCTCATCTTTGCTCCTTCTTAGAATTGGTTAATATGGCTTGTGGCAGCCACAGATAAGCAGGTAGTTTATGTCTTTCACAGAAATTAGAAAAGGGAATGTTTAAAATGGGAATGAGGTCAAAGGTAGTAGAAATTTTAACTTTTTAAATGATTCTTTCCATGTGAATTTCATCAATAAAGGAGTTTAGATGTAGGCTATTTTTAGATTGTGATAATTTTGTAATACGGATTTGAAATGATTCTTAGCCTTAAACACAGTTAAAAAAAAAAACTAATTCCTCAGTAATACAATGGGTTAAGTCACACAGGACATCTTGACAATAAAATGAACTCTGCTTTCAAAATTGTTTTAAATCCAACTTGAAGATGCATTGTATCACTTACTAACCAATACAGGAAATGGTACATATTTCCAGTGTTTGCAAATACATTGTTGTACTTTAAACCACATATTCAAATTTTTACCTTTTTAATACAAACATAGACATTATTCCTAGAGATTGACTGTTGTTTAGAATACATATCCACACCTTGCATTTTTTCTCTCTCATCTCTGTGAACTGCAAATACTCCTACAGTTGCCTCTGACAAGTCTTCCAGTTTTATTCCTAGATTATGTGAGTTCTTTCTGAAATTTAATTCATACAAATGTTACACTTTGCTCATCATTTCCTTTTTGTATACAGTCGTTGTTTTCATTGCTTCTGGTTACTTCACATTATTGATTTTTCTTTCACCTCATTGGTTAAATTGTTGCTTTATTTTATGGGTTCCTGTGCTCTCTTCTCACATATTGGTGTTACTCAGAATTCTGTCTTAGGTTCTTCTCTTCTCCCCTCTTTTCCCCTTCACCCTTCTGATTTCCCAACTCTATCCACATTGCTGGACAATCCTATTCTAGTAGGCTATGTGCTCAAAACTGCCTAATCTATATCCTATTACAATATCCAATTCAGATCTGTCTTCCTGGATCCATCTGTCTCCAAATGCATACAGACATCTCCTCTTGGGTGTGCTAACGGGCCAACATTGAATCCAATTATGCTCTTCCTCCAGGTTAGCAAAAGTCACAATTTATATCCCCACTGACAGTCTGAATCTGTCCCTTAAATCTTTTGTATAACCCTGTGGGTCTCCTTCCATTTCCATGCAATTTTCCTTCTCTCTCGCTTTCCCTCCCACCTCTCATCCCTGTTTAATGTTAATCTTCTTCTCATGCTCTTCGTCCCTACTCTGTTCTTAGTTACTCTCCTTATATCAAAGAAGACATTTGGTATTTGTTTTTAATGGAATGGCTAAAGCTGGGAATGGAACCACAATTTGACCCAGCTATTCCCCTTCTGGGTCTATTCCCTAAAGACATAAAAAGAGCATGCTACAGGGACACTGCTACATCGATGGTCACAGCAGCACAATTAACAATAGCAAGACTGTGGAACCAACCTAGATGCCCTTCAATAGATGAATGGATAAAAAAAAATGTGGCATTTATACACAATGGAGTATTACTCTGCATTAAAAAATGACAAAATCATAGAATTTGGAGGAAAATGGATGGCATTAGAGCAGATTATGCTAAGTGAACCTTAAATCATTCTTTAAAATTCTATCCATTGTGCCTCTTTAACAACTCCCCCAATGTTTTCTTTTTCTTAATTACTAGACCACCGCTACTCTAGTTTTGTCTCCACTCTTTCTCAGATTACTGGAACAGTCATCTAATGCCAGCCTCCCTGCCTTGAGTCTTGCACTCTCCAAACACATCACCTACATAAAGCTTCTCCAGGGTTCTCATGAAAGCTTTCTTGAGCTTATCACTTCTCACCTCTACCTTTACCCAACTATCCACCCAGGATCTCCCTATCTTAATTGTCAAAACTGCAGTCACGCCTGTTCTTCCTCTTCACTTCCTCTAGCACTGGGACCACACCATTCTCTTCTCTGCAATACCCTCTCTATCTATCTTCCCTGGGATAATCTCTGCTTGTTCTGTAGATTCAGTTTCCAAGTCCTACTTTCTAGAGAGAGCCCCTTTCTAGAGAGAAGCTGGCCTGCCTCTCTGTATCCATAACACTTTGTGCTCACCCTGTTATTGCATTGATTGTATTTTATTCCTTGTCTGATTCCCACCAGGAGACCTTAGGTAAGAAACATTCAGGCAGTACTTCTTAATAAAAAGGTAAATTCCTGCCCAACTGCTAATGGAAAATATTTGGAAGTGATATTTCCCATCATCTCAGTTGGGGGGCTCAGGAGATTGAGTTTGTTTCCAGTGAAAGTAAGACCAGTTAGTGTTCAGCAGTGGGTGGGGCCAGCTCACGTATTGTGTTACATCCTTTAGTACTTTTTTAAAAAAAAATTTACTACTCCATGAGAGTTTTGAAATAGTTTTTTTGTTTTATCATTCTTTTAAGATCTATATGGTGCAAAACTTTAGATCTACCAGATATCACATCAGAGGTTAGGCTCCAGAATCAGAAGTAGATTCCAGACTCGGAGATTACCATTCCATGAGACTACAGTGATAAAATGACTACAGGATTGTGACCAGCAAGAGATACTGATTAAAACTGAGAAATACAGTTCAAGTGATGATTTAAGAATTAAATAAGTATGTTACAAAGCAAAGAAGTTGAAGTTTGTATATTGGAAAAATGAGGAAACAATAATGGTAGAGTTAAATTGCATATATTAGTTTTAATTCATGACTTTAAATATCTTCCAAAAATTATGAATAAAATGGCCCAATAAGGGTGTCATCTTGACCACTGGTAATCATTTGGAACAATTACACATGGATCCACTGATCCACATATTTGATGTCTAATACTATTCTCTTTTTACAAGAACCAAATATCTTTGGAAAATAATTGATTCAATGTGGTAAGACCCAATATGAGTTTGAAAATCTTGTTTTTGCCCTATTTTAAGAGTGATTTCAGAAATATCAGAGTACAAAAAATGCAGTGTAGTCAGTTGAAAGCACTCTTTGGTCAACTTGTGATGGTTTAAGTTCCAAAATAGATAATTATAGTTGAGAAGAATGTTGAGATTGTGATATGAATCATAATCATGCTTAAAGGGGAAAAGCTAATAAAGTACTTGGCAGGGTTGTAAAGAAGGGCAATTATGTGTTTAACCTAAAGCTTATTTTAAATAAGGAGGGAAGTAAATTGGATTTATATGTATCTTTTCTTTTATATATACCAATTAATAAAATTGAACCTCTCAATTTATAAATAATAGGTTCAGAAAGTTTTCATTCGACAGATACTCTATTTTAGAGTATCTGTCTATAGAATTTCTGGGAATGACAGGTATTTAAAGTTGTGATTTTTCCCCGTTAATATTCTCATGAGTTCCTCCAAGGCTCACAATGAGAACAGTGAAGTATTTTTCTATAAAACCAATTGCACATTATTCTACGGGGACTACTTTCCTTACCTTCCGTCATGCTCTTCAGGTTGTCCAACAGAGATTCTCTTTTGGGGTCCAGTTATCACTCCAGGTGTCCTCATGGGGAACACCTAAAACAAAGCCAGGCTTTGATTATCTTTAGCCCACACCTGACTCTTGGGACACAATCACCCATCTTCTGCCTTGAAAGGTGAGGAGCACTGACTGCCCAGTGTAATACCTCCCCTTTGTTTCTGTTACTACAGCATCCAGCCAGCTTGTTACTCCTTTTCAAGTTTCCTGACAGATGTTAAGAGTGAACCGCAGTGTCACCAAGCTGTGGATAGCACAAAGCAAGTTCTCTAATAAATACCATTGAAGCATCTCTTTCCTGATTTGTGGAGAAGAGAAAGCACTCTTGATCTCCTTTCTGCTGCATTAAATGGGACATGGAACTCAGTTGTCTCTAACTCTTTTCACCAGACTCAGCAATCCTTTTACCATGCTTGGTCTCTAAATGATTTTTATAACCTCAATCTAGCCAAGTTCCACGATTTCTTCTCTGTCCATTCTTCTTGAAATTCCTGAATTGTAGTCTGTCTCCCAACTCATTTTGATATCTAAAATACATTGCCATAGGTCTTAGAAATAATTTCATTTGACTTCCCAGTGGGCATCAATGTTCCACATAATTCTAGTATACATTATAATATGGAAGACTATCTAGAGTATGGGTGTAGCAATGCTGACCAAAAGAACTTCCAAAATATGACTTCATAGAAGGGCATTGGGAGTCCAAACTCATGAACACTCTCTTTTGCAGGTTTGTATGACTGTAATCTTTTGATGTAACTCTGAGTTGATTGGTTAGTGACCCAAATCACACACTCTTGACTTGGCAGTAAAATCGTGTGTGTTGGAGACTGGAGGAAATGTCACAAAATTACAATAACCCTGGATAGTACTGAAATGCCTATTGTTGCAGATTGCTTATACAATTATGAGGTAGAGATAATGAGGGGATAAACCTATGGGGCTCTGATTCTTTTTCGGGGGGGTGGGTCTGGGGATGGAACTCAGGGGCACTCAACCACTGAGTTACATTCTCAGCCCTATTGCTTTGTATTTTATTTAGAGACAGGGTCTTAGTGAGCTGCTTAGCACCTTGCTTGTGCCGAGTCTGGCTTTGAACTCAAGACCCTTCTGCCTCAACCTTCTAAACTACTGGGATTACAGGTGTGTGCCACCATGCCCAGCTGATTTCTTTAAAAAAAAGTAATGATTTTGCAAATATCATTTGTGTTTGTATTTTGTCTATTTTAAGTATTTAAGAGAAATGATCATAGTAAATTTCCAGTTTTAAGAATATGATAGTATAAACTATGAGGTTTTTTTAGTAGCTATCCTTACTTTATTCTTTTTAGTAATAGTCTTTGTCTTTTAAGCTAGGCACATGGAAGCCCAGCTAGAAAATACATTTTTAATCATCCATGAAGACTGAAAAGCTAAGTGGAGACGTGATTAAGTATGAGCTAAAGGTACATGAACAGAGTCATATTTGCAACTTATGGATCATTTTCAATGTAAGGGTAAGCTGCCTACTATGGGAAACCTGTGTTTTCTTCCAGCAGGTGGTACACAGAAGTGCAGTGACCCAAATTGTGTCATACAGGAGTGGACACAAGGCCCAGGGGAAGACAGAAAGAGTTCCTGCCGCTGAATCACCTTGGAGAACAAAGTTACCCTACTAGGTAAAATATGTAGAATGTTATACATGGAAGAAATACATCTCTATCTTAATTTAAGCCATTGTAATTTAGGTTTCCTGTTTATAGAAACTTAGCTTTTACAAAATAATATGAATTAAAAAAAAAAGCTTATTTCACTTAGCGTGTTATTCTCCAACTCCATCCATTTACCACCAAATGCCATAATTTTATTCTTTAAAGCTGAGTAATATCCTACTGAATATATATTGTATATTTTCTTTATCCATTCATCTATTGAAGGGCACCTAGGTTGGTTCCATAGTTTAGCTATTGTGAATTGAGCTGCTTTAAACATTGGTGTGGTCGAATCACTGTAGTATGCTGATTTTTAAGTCTTTTGGGTACAAATCAAATAGTGGGATAGCTGGGTCAAATGGGTTTCATTCAGAGTTTTCTATGATATGCTGATGCTAATTCACAATAAGAGTGAAGATAGGGAAGAACAGAGTTACTTTAGATTAGGTAGAGGAGAGAAACAGGAGAGGGAGGAGATAGAAATAGGAAGGATAGAAGAATGTGAAGCACACATTATTACTTTATATGCATATATGATGCATGACTGATGTGATTCTACAACATGTACAATCAGAAAAATGAGAAATTATACCTCATTTATGTGTGATATATAGAAGTGCATAAATGCATTCTACTGTCATGTATAACTAATTAAAACAAATTTAAAAATTAAAAAATAAATAAATAAAGGTTAAATTCTAAAAAAATAAGAAGCTATTGTCAATATCAAGTAACTACTATTATTAGCTAACTATTTTAAAAACTTAGTGTAAGAGCTGGAATGGTGGTGCACAACTGGAATCCCAGCTATTCAGGAGGTAACAGCAGGAGAATTGCAAGTTCCAGGCCAGCTGGGCAATTTAGTAAGACCCTGTCTCAGAATTTTAATAAAACAAAAACCAAAAAGCAAAAGCCAAAATGGACTGAGGATGTATCTCAGTCATAGCATGCCCCTGTGTCCAATCTTCAGTATCAAAAGATAAAAAATAAAATAAAATAAAAAGAGCTGAGATATAGCTCAGTGGTAGAGCACTGCCTGGTTTAATTTCCAGTACTGTTGAGAGAGAGAGAGAGAGAGAGAGAGAGAGAGAGAGAGAGAGAGAGAGAGAGAGAGAAGGAAAGAACAGAACTTTGGGTAAGATACCAGAATAAGTGTTATTCCCTGACGATTTCATTCATTTCTCAAAAAACCAATGAGGTGGGTTCTATCATTGTTCATACAATTATATCACTGCAACTTTATGATCATAATTTGAGGAAATGAAAGCTTAAATTGGTTGCCTTAAGTCATAAAGATAAAAATGGCTGAACTCAACTCAAGGTTCTAGGACTAAGCCACAAGTCTAAGCCTGGATCCCCCCAATTCTGTTTGAACCATGGTTCTCTCTTATGCTATCCTACATGGTAGTAAAGTGACTAAGGAAGTTTCTGCTTTATGAGTTTTTAAAAACAATATTGACTTTTCATATCAAACTGTAGATTCTTTCTTATGAGTCGTAGATACACTGAAGATTTTTCAATGCTTCTATTTTTTTTTAGTAATTTTTTGGGTAAATTTAGGAGGTTTGCAAATAATTATAGAGAAAATACCCAACTACCCATTATGTCCCTTTGAAGATTGTTATTTACATCTTGAAATGTTTTTAAACTTTCCTCTATTTTCTAAGTTAAATTTATATTGCATTAACATGTTGTGACCTTTTTTATTTTTGCTTACCATATCCTAAGCATATTCTGATATTATCAAAAACATTTTTAAAACCCCTTCATTAAATAGCAGTTATACATATAACTAGAGCAGCGTCAGTAGGGTGAATATTTCATCCATAACAATGCTTACTTCCCTCTTTCCCAGCTATTTATCATTTCCAATACAAATTTTCAATAATTGAATGTTATCTAATCTCACAATAAGCCACATTTTGATTTTGTTCATATAAAAATGTGTTTACAATGAGAATCTTTTTACCATGTTCCTGGCTAGATCATCTGCTCTATTCTGTGATTACACTTTCAAAATTTTTCAGTGCTCTCACATGAATACCCATGCAGTTGGACACCCTTCAATTAAATTTCAGGCTGCTGAATCCTCACCAAGATTCTCTACTATGAGTAGGACACATCTTCATACCAAATGCATCAGATTAAAGAAAGAGCAAAATCTGGGTATTAATAGCTTTTGAAATCATACAAACCCAAAGTGGTACCTTTGAAGACAAAGCAACTTAACAAAGACACAGTGAAGATTTCCCATGCAAGGATGAGAAAGTGAACACTCACTTCATCTTAAAATATTAGTAGCTCAGCACTATGCAATCTTTTTTTTTTTCATTAAAGACTTGGTTTATGTTAACACTTCCATTGGACTACACCTATGCCCAGGAGGGTTTTTATCAGGCTGATTTATACCCTTTGTCTATTTAATGAAGCTAGTGAGAAATGGCTGCCCTCTAAATAATGCCTTGGAGGACTTGCTAAAATTCTCTAAATAATACTTTGGATAACGCACATATCAGCAAAAAAGAAATCAGAAAATAAAAGTCTCTGTTACAGAAACTAGGGATTTTTATGTGATGAATGAATATCTTAGGGCCAATTGTAAGGACACCCAGTTCCAGGACCATAGGCAAAATATCAACTATTTCATTTAAAAACCCATTTCCACAAGGTTTACAGCTTTACTGACTCACTTCCCTTGGTCCCAGGTGACTTTAAGAAAACAGTGATCTTAAATCACATTTGCCAGTTCATTTGTGCTAAGGATGAATATTTTACTCTGCATCCTATTTACTCCTTTAGCATGAATGATTTTCTTCTATAAATTATTTATTAAATAATTGAGACACAAATTAGAAGTTCCATTTGTGATATAAGTTCACTTTAAATAATTCTCATCTTTATAGTTTATACTAAATTTATGAATGTTAAGACTGCATTTAAGGCCCATTTGTTCGTCAGCATTATTTGGGTTCTGTAAATATTATTAAGAAAATTAATATTTATTTACAATTTACTGAATGTTTACTACATGCCAAACAAATTACATATTTTATATTAAATCCTCTCCTCATACCATACAAGGTAGATATTGTTACCTCTTGCAAGATGAGGGAACTGAAGATCAGAGAGGTTAAGAAACTACCGAGGAGAGAGTGCATTTCTGTTTACATACAATGTCTAATTGATCTTGAATATTTTCTGAGTATATAATATAAATACTTTGATGAAATACTGTTCAAGTTCTTATGTCATTTTTACTATTTATATAGTAAAATGTTATTAATTTTAGTTATATCATTGACATTTTACAATTTAACTAAAGCATACTGAATAAAGCATACTGAACTGTATCTTAACTTAAAGATACATAAACTAAATACTTAAGGATCTCAAAAATGTAGTTAGTATAGCCCCAAACAAAAAGATTCAGGGTCACTCCAGCCTGAATTGTGCTGGCAACAAAAAGATCACACAAATGCAAAACAGCTTTTTCAGGGGCAGGGATGGCGCTGGCTCTGCAGCCTCAGGGGTCATTTCCTGTACTGGAGGGCAGGAGACACCAGGGAGGCAAGGGGCAAGAGAGCAAATTCACCCCAACCTCCTTATTTATTGGGGAGAAGACAGAATATTCTACCCAAATAAGACAAGGGATTGTGTTACAACACACAGAGGGCATAGCCCAGTCCCACTGGGTGACACCCACTCCAAGAGCTGCACTTCTTTGCCAACTGCTTGAGATGCCTGTTCCACACCTCCATTACTCAAGGCTAAAGGGGTGTGCTCAGCTCTGGTTGAGGGTGGCCCAACATAATAGAAGCAAAAATAACTGTCAAAATTAGAGTTCACCATCTGTATTGATCAGCACATATTCTTATAAGGAGATAACAGATGTGGGTAAAAGCTTACAGCATCTTAAGTCCTTCAAAACATGTCTAATGACCTACATGTTTTTCAGTTTATAAAGAGGGAAATTTTGAAAGTATTAATCAGATTATTAGCTAGCTAATGATATCAAAAGGCAACTTGAAATTTATCCATAGTTTATCCTTCTTATATTTTTCTTGTCAAATTTGAAGAAGTTTATATCAGTTTCATAAAATGTGATTCACTCTTCCTTCCTCAAACTTTTCATAAAAAGTTTCCTGGCATGATTTATTGTGCATTTTTAAAGAAATATTTTTCAGCAAAATTATTTTAGATTGTTAGTACTTATTGTTTTTCCATATGTCTGTCATATTTTTTTATATTTCTTTATTTTCAATTTTTTGGTGTAGTATTCTTTTTTTCCTATTTCTTCTAAGGAACAAAATGCTATATTTAAAATACTCTGATAATTTTTATTTTATAGGTGAGCTACATCCATTATGTATTTATTAATTATTGCTACATTTGGACTAATTTCTGCCATTTCATTTGTGTTTCTGTTAGGCTTTTTTTTTCTATTCTTTTCCTTCCTGGTTTTTGTTCATTAACAAAATTTTCTTTTCTGATTTAATTTGGAATACATAATTCTATGTTTCTCATTAACTTTAAAATATTCAGTATCTCTGTCCTCTGCGAAAGGAGGACATGGAACTTGAAATTACTGTATACTTATTAACTTCTTTTTTTTTTAACAATTTTATATTTTCAGAACATTTGTAAAAGTAATATAAAAAGTCCCTATAAATCCCTTACAAATGTCTCCTAAAGTTAGTATCTTACATTACAGTTTTATACTTGTCATAATTATGAAACTAAAACTGAAATTTTACTATCAACTGGACTGTAGATTTTATTAGGATTTTGGCAGTTTTTCTACTGATGTCCTTTGAGTGTCCCAGGATCCAGTCTAGTATGAAAAGTTGCATTTAGAGAGCTATGACTTTTAATAACAATCTCATTATTTCTGCAATAAACTATATACCTGATTCCAACCTACTTATTTGGTTCAAGTTTTAAAATTTCCTGTAGAAACAAAACAGATAGAAATCTTTTGTACTTTAAACATTCTTTATTCTGTCTCTTCCTCCTTTTTTAAAATTAATTTAAAATTAAATAAATGACAGTTGAATGCATTACAATTCTTATTACACATATATACCACAATTTTTTTTGTATCTCTGTTTGTATATAAAGTACTTTGACACCCAATTCTTGTCGTCATACATGTACTTTGGATGGGATTAGCAGGGATGGTGGAATGTGATAGACATCATTCACTTCTTTTTCCATATATAGAATTTAATTCTAATCTTACAAAAACAAATATTCTTCAATGCCAATAGTAACTATCTACTTCTTTCTTTTCCCTTTTCTCAATTATTTCACTCACCTTCATTTCTTGCATTTTTGTCTGGGTTCACAATTTTTATTAAGCACTTCTTCTGGTGATTCTTTTAGTGCTATATTTTAATGACAGTCCTTCAGTGTTTGTATTATCTAAAATGTCTTGATTTTGTCACAAGAAATTTTTAGCTGGTTATAAGAAATCTGAGTTGACTGTCTAAAACACTCAACATTTTATTGTCAATATTAAAAAGTCTGTGGTCTGTCAAATTGCCCTTTTTTTGTAAGTTAAAAATTTTCCCTGGAGAGTATTATTCCATACATAAATATTACTATTTTTTTATCATTTATATTCTGAAATTCTATTGAAATATGCTTAGGTGCAGAATTATTCAGAATTGTTTTAGTTATACCTTTGGCATTTATTATTCACTTTCTACCTGAGGAAACATCTTGTTTTATTTATTTTTTTAAAAAATAAATGGCAGCAGAATTCATTACAATTCTTATTACATATATATACCACAATTTTTCATATCTCTGGTTGTATATAAAGCATGTTAACACCAATTTATGTCTTCATACATGTATTTTGGATAATGATGTCTATCACATTTCACCATCCTTGCTAATCCCCTGCCTCCTCCCTTTCCCTCCCTCGTCTCTGCCCTATCTAGAATTCATCACTTCCTCCCATGCTCCCCCTCCAAAAATGAGGCATATATACACAATGGAATTTTACTTAGTAATAAAAGAGAATAAAATCATGGAGAAGATAATCCTAAGTGAAATTAGCTAATCCCCCGAAAAAAAAAAAACAAAAACAAATGCAGAATGTTTTCTGTGATATAAGGAGGCTGATTCATGAAGGAAGCATCTTTTAAAAATTCTGAAAAAAACCAAATAAATGCATATGAATATTGCCATCCATTCAACCCTCCTTTTCTCAAAAAGTAGAATTTCTATTATACATATGCAGGCACTTTTGAACTTTATGTTTCTTCACTTTATTTTCAAATTTAAAAATATTCATCTCTATATTACCTTTAGCTCTATCATTCAGTTTCCTATTCCCTCTTCATCTTTCTGTCTTGCTGATTTTTTATGTTTAATGGTTTAATGTCAAACATTTTTTTGCTTTCTGGATTTTCAAATTTTTGTTTTTATTTATATATTTTTGGTCCTTGAAAACATTTCTTCTCTTTTAAGAAATGTAGTTTATTCTTATCTGTTAATTTCCCAAGTAAGTACAGTTTTTAGACAATTATTTCCTATTTATAGGAGTAAATTTCCTGCTTGTAAAACATGGTAGCTACTTTTCATGACCTTCATATTCTTCACACAGTATGTAATTTTACTTTAAAATGTGTCTTGAATCTTCTAAACCAGTGTTTCTTTGCCCATTTCTCCAATGTCTACTAGGTTTTCAACCAACCGACTTCCTATTCAGGTCTGAAGTTGGTGATTTGAATGGGAATCTTTGTTTCCTTCCTCACTGAATTTTTTCTCCACTTTTCTATCCTGAAACTTGTCTATTGAGATAGTGATTTTGGCTTTCAATTCGACTATAACATTGAAATATCTAAAAAAAGATAAAGACATATTTAATATTTTGAAAGATTTCACCTATTAAATCAGAGCATCTTAAGTAGAAACCATTTAGTGTAATATTACATGAAGTAGTAAGATCGTAAAAAATTACGTAAATTGATAAAAAGTAAAGTTCAAATTCAGAAAGGACATGTAACATACAATGCCACTGGTGAGTGCAAGATAAAAACCAAAACAACAACAACAAAATAATAATATAAACCAATTTCCTTGCATTCTCATTCCACTGCATTTACTTGCTGCTTCTTGTAGAAAATATTCATAGACTTCTGCTGAGAATAAAGTCTGACCCATTTTCAGTGCCAGAAACTGCTGCCTTAAAATGTCTGATTTGAGATTAGTTATAGCCCATATATGTTTATTTTGGCGTTTACTAAAAATGAAGATTAAATAAAAATACAGGAGAACCAGCGGGCCACGTTTTCCTTGGTGATACCCACCCAGAGGTGTGCAGTTGCTAATGTTCCTTTTCATGGAGCACTGTTACCAGGCCACCAGTCCTCATCCAGCTGCTTCTCAACCATACTCCTGTCCCAGAGTCAATGAACCTTATCTAAACTCTCATGGTACTGCAATTGCACATTCAATTGCCGTATCTGTGAACGGAAGCATTAAAATCTTTAAATTTTATGAATGTGTACACTGAACAACTTATTATAGATTACTTTTTATCAGATTAGGTATTTCCTAGCAATTAAAAATACTTTTAAGCAAACACAGATTCAGGCATCCCTGGGAAGGAGGGACAGGTGTGCTGCAGGCCATAGTACAGAACTCTACAAAATGAGTAACAAGGACAATTGGGGAAGGTGCTGAAAGAATTTCAGAGACAAAGGAGAATGGAGCACTCTGATAGCAGGTTTTGCTTTCTTCCTAATTGTTTTGGGCACTTACCTTATTCCCCTTCACTACTTCGAAGTCTAAGCTCCGCATCACACCTCTGCTCTTTTCTCAGGAGGGTGCAGACAGTTAGGGTGTTTCTAAACTTGAGTTCTAGGACTAAGGAAAATCAACGTTAACCTGAAGACCTGCTTATTTACCCTTCATGCCAGTATAGCTACTCCTATAGTTTCATTTGGGACAAACTAAGAGTTAAGTTTTGAAGGAAATGTAATGTAATCCAGGCAATGGTCCAAAAAATATCCTTTCAGTGAGAGCTGTTAAAAGAAAAAAAAAAACTGCCTGCCTTATTTTTGCAGAGCTAATCAACAAAAAGAATTCTAAAATAATTCTTTTATATTTTTTTATGTGACTTCACATAAGACCTAACAATTATAAATCTATTCTCTACATTTTCATTTGTGCAGGTCTGGTCACACATTGAGATTTTGAATGCCACTCTGCATTCTAGTTATCTTTAGCTCATTATCTTGAAAATCATTAAATCTGAATTATATGCATATTTGTGTGGGTATATACGCATATACATGGAGATAAATTTCCACTGACATCTAGTAATATTCCCCAGAGAGTGCCTGGAAAACATAAAGTATAATGTAGAGAAATTTTTCTTCATAGTCTTTGTAATACACTGCAAACTATGTTAAGACCTCTTCTATTTTCTCTTTATGGCATTATAGGATTATACTTATTGCAGGACTCACCAAATGTGTGAATTTCTTAAAGTTATAATTAAAAAGTCATAGACTGAGGCTTTAATAACAGAAATTTAGTTGTTGACAGTTCTGGAGGCTAAAATTCCAAGACAGATCTGCAGGTTTGGTTACTGCCAAAGCATTTCTGCTTGGTTTGCAAATGGCCAGCTTCTCATCATATCCTTATTGGTTTTATCTGTGCTCATACACCCCTGGTGTCTCTTTACATACGCAAATATCTACTACTACTAAGGACATTTGATAGATTGGATTAGGACCCACCGTAATGACTTCATATTTACTCAATACCTCTTTAAGGAACCTATCTTCAAATAGTGACCTCTGAGATATTAAAGGTTAATCTTTCAACGTATGAATTTTGGAGGAACCACTACTCCACACACAATATCAAACATTACTGCAACTTGTTCAATTCTTAAGTCTCCAAATAAAGATACAATACTTGGAGTTAGGAATGACCTTGTATTTGTGTTCCTTGTATTCAGTACTTTGGATTCTAAAATATACATATAACTCAATAAGCCCAAGAAAATATCTATATGTTTTTTGACTTTTAAAACAATGTTATCTGGTCTTGACATATTTGGTTGGTGATGATGTTTTTCCAATGGATTTATCTTCAATTAAATTAAATTACAGTAGTTCCAGAGCTAACTATGCATTAATAAACAGCTGAAAAATATATTTTTTGACTTAAAATGCATGAAGATAAATCATACAAGGAAAGAAACAATGAGTTTGTGAGAATATATATATGAAGAAGCTCTCACTTACTATATATTAGTTTCCCTGTCACATGAAATAAGTCATTGTCCACACCTTCAAATAGCTCATTAACTAATTTAAGAACACTGCATGATAACATATTTAGGAATTTTTAGGATTAAAATATGCCTGGGGGTTTTGGTGACCAAAAGTGGTATCTTCACTGAGGATACTGTGTTGGAGTTGGGCTTTTAAGGATCAGGGAAATGTAGTAGCACAATTAAATGGTATAGAAATTGTCATGGTGAAATTACTAGGGGGATGCTGACAAAGAAAAAACCACAATGCCTAATACTTGTGTTTTATTGACTAAAACATTGTCATAACATATTTTAAATGTATAAGAAAAACTGTCACAAACATCTCAGTGATTGTTATAGTGTCTACAAAGCTAGTTCAATGTCTTCAATGAGCAAATGGCTAATTAGTCAAAATAAAATCACTTACCCCTCTATCTGGAATGAGAGTTGAAGTTTGAAATTTATGCCATGAATCATCAAGTGATTGTTTTTCTTCTGGATAAGAGAAGAAAGGAAAAAGAGGAAGTAAAAGGCAACACTTAAGATATCTTAACATCAACAATCAACTATTCTAAGTTCATAGGAAAATTCCCATTAACCTAAAACATGACAATTGCCAAGTATCCTTCACATGTTCCATGGTGTTACTTAATTTTTCTTATCATCTAACTTTAGGTATTGTTTTTAGCTCTTCCTAGTCTGATAGTTTATATTGTCTTCAACAGAAAAATCAGCCCACACTTTAGGAAGACCTCTTGGAAAATTCGTATCTCTCTGTTGATGTTGGCTCCATTATGTTTTTCTTTGACTTGCCATGGTTTACATTTCTCATACGTTTATCTTAGGAGATACATGTGCTAGCACAGAATGGATATCAGAGTACAGAGTGTTCTAAACCAGCTTCCCCTTGACATGGTTTAAAAAGAGATTATTCTGATGATTGGACAGTTGCAAAGCTGTGCCTCAGAACTCAGGTTTTCACACTTATTTAGTATAGTTTTCCCAGGTTTTGTTATAAATGATAGTAAGTATAATTACTTTAATCATTTTATTACAATGACTTCTGCTTCTTTAAATCTGACTCTCTCACTTACTGTTTTCACCTTTAAGGACCACTATGATAATATCAGATCCAACTAAATAAACAACAATAATCTCTCCATTTCAAAATCCTTAACTTAATCACATCTGCCAAGACACTTGTCTTGTAAGATAAGATATTCAGAAGTTTTGGGAATTAGTGTGCAGGCATTTTGTGAAAGGTCATTATTCTAATTACCCACCTAGGCCATACCTTGTGAAACACCGCCACAACTGACCTTAGCAAAGGACGTGCTAAAAGCCAGAGTAATTCCAGAGCATTAAGGAAGGTGGCTTTACATTCTTTCCCAATGCTTGTTTATTTATAAAAGATTTTTCTAAAACTGTGTCAGGGAGACCCTTTGCAAGCTGATGAAATCACCCAGTTCCTGGATATTCCATGGGAAACTTTTGAGGACAATTTGCAGCACCTGTTTGTTTGTTTTCATTTGCTATTTTAAGAGGAGTTCTGTTATCCCAGCTTATGTGATGTGTTACAGCAGCAAACAGGTAGGTAAAAATGAATGAGGGCAGCAGTCTGGTCTAAGCCATCAGGAATAGGGATTGCTAAGTGTGAAATGAAAGCAGAAATGATAAGCTTTGATGGGATCTTCCAGCTGGATGCACACCATCTGGGACATTGGGACATCCACACTGATAGCCAGGTAGTGTTCCTCCATAGATTTACAGGGGAATGGCACATTCATGAAATCACTTGTGAAGGACATTTCTAAACTAAGGTTTCGTATATCATAGAGGATTGATCTCAATTTTTCATTGAAGATTTTGAGCAGAAACATGGAATCTATGGGAAGAGAACATGATCAGAAGAGTAAGGAATCCAAGGGATATTTTAAATTAGAAGTAAGGGAAGGAAATGGAAGTCTGACAAAGCCTTCCTTTGACCTCCTTCCATTTACAAACTGTGGGAGCAAAAGTGCTTCCTTGGGCATAGAGAGTACTCCAGAAACCTGAGAGGACCCTACATTTCTTAGCTTTGTTTAGGACAGTCAACTAAAACCCAGTTTCAATTTTATTTTTGTTCACAAATGTTCATCCATCAACCTCCTCCTGCTCCATTTGAGATTCCAGGAATGGTTCTAAATTTCCACATCTGAGAAATTTGACTCAATCAGTTATCTAAATGTGGGACCCACAGGGAACTATTTAAGTAGCACTGATACCGATGACAAGGATTGCATTTTTTTTCCCCAGTGGCCCAAAGTAGCCTTTTAATTATCAAAGCATCACAATGAATTATTTCACAAGAAGATTAAATGTTTCACATCCAGTTCCTGATTCTAAATTTACTCATGTTAAGGGTAGAGATCATTCTCTTCAAGCCATGGAACAAATTTCCAATAAACAACAATTTATCACTTTTTAAAGCATGGTGTAAGAAATGAACTAGAGCGTAAGCTCTGTTTTCTTAGCAATTTAGTTCACAGGGCCTGGTTCACATTGAAAGCAAATATGTTTTAAGTTTTTAGCTATATCTTTTCCAAAAAATCTTTTTATGTGTGAGTTTGGAGAGTCTAGGTCAGTGGCAGATATCACAGGACAGACACAAGGGTCTATGTGAAGGTAAGGAATTTACGAACATCACGCAGGATATGTTTACATCTTGTATGTGACAAACCTGACTTTTTATGGGAAAATGCATATTTTCATGCATTTAATATTTCTCAGTTGAAAAAGATTTGGGGTCAACATTTTATAGGACCATGTAAAGAAAGGTCAGTGATATTAGCTTTCCTTCCCCTCTTCTGTTCCCCTTCCTCTAGTCTACTTGTTTTCCTTCTATTTATTTATGATTTTTAAATATTTTTATTTTTAAACAACATTAATCCTAGGGGATCACCTGGACCTCTTGTTTACAATGGGAACCACTTATGTCTGCTATTTCTTACCACATCCTTGGCTTTTCAACTAATTTTTAGTCCTTTACCTGGGTTCATAACTACAGAACAGGGAATGGAACAGAGAAAATGAATATTTGGTTTCAAAATTTTATTGTTTCTTTTCCTTAACTTATACTAATACTCATAAGCATATTGGGGCTAAAAATGGGAGATAGTATGATAATAACAATAATGAATGTGTATAAGAGATTTTGAATACCGATTCCAGTATTTACCAACTGTGTGACATTAGGAAACATCACTTACTTATAAACTGAAGATTGTAGTATGCATTTGAGATGGGTATTATAATGTTATGACTAATACATGTGGGCATTCAGGAAGATGCTAACAGAACATGAATATGAAAAATTAAAGACCAATTCAGTGCAAAATATTTTTCATCATTTTCACTAAAACTTAAAATAAATATTTTTGACATTGCATTTAATTTTCAATATATGCATTACTTAGTAATTATCTTGGGAAGAACAAACACACTACAGTATGGATAATTTTTCATATAAGGTAGCAGACATTGTTCCTGAAAAACTGGGCACTCAGCCATGTAAATATCAATAGAAAAGTAAAGAAGGAAAATATATCTTAGAATTTCCGGCACCTCTGTGGTTAGAACTACGGTTTTGTAATTAAATCTAAGAACATCAGTTATTTAGAAAGCACTTATTAGAATGAGGGGTGGGATGCAGAAAGAAAAAAAAACTGAATAAGAAATTCAGGATCAATCCTATCATCCTCTTGGCTCTTCCTAGGTTCTGCCTGTTCATTGATATTTTAGGCAATTGTGTAACAGGAGAAAGAAGCAGAAAGGAGTTAACATTTATTGAATAATTCTTATATGCCAGGAATTGTGTTAGGCTTTTTTTTTTTTGCATATAAGAATGATATCACTCTGTAAATCTTATTACGATTGACAATAGGGGAAAAAAAGCCTTTCATGTTATAAGAAAGATGGTTCTAGGAATATAAATTGTTTCATTATGATATACATTTGAAATGCTAAGTAGCCCAAATTTTATTTCATTTTCATCTCATATTTATGGAGGTAGATATAAGAGTAAGTAAGGTCTTGGTGGGGAGATCATGAACTATTGTATTAGCTTGCTATGATTGTCTTCACAAAATACCAGAGACTGCATGGGTAGAACAACGGGGATTTTTTTTCTTACAGTTCTCAAGGCTAGAAGTATAAGATAAATATGTCCAAAGCTTGGCTTCCTTAGGAAAAAAACTATTCCAGGCTTCCCTCCTTGGCTTGCAGATGGCTTCATGCTCCCTTGACTTTCACATTGCCTTTCTTCTGTGTGTCCTTGTCCAAGTCTTCCTCGCTTTATAAGGAGAGGAGTCTTATTGGGTTAATACCCACTCTAATGACCTAATTTTAACTGAGTGACATCTACCAATACCCTTTTGCTTCCCACAGTCATAATCCTGGGTTCAGGGAGTTAGGATGCCAATGTATAAATTCTTGGGGTAGAATACATTGTTCAGCCCATAACTATGATATTTCTCAGGTATGGTCTTTCCAATTACAAACAAGTTGACTTGTTCATAATAGATGTTCCATAGATATTTGATAACGATTATTCAAACTCTTTATAACATATAAGCAACATAAAACACTGTAATCCAGAAAATACCAAAATGGAATAGCTTTATAAATTAACACACATGCACACACACATATGCACCTTCATGCACACACACACATTCCATATTTACTGTGTTCCAGATACTTTTAAAGACTGGGGATCCAGAAGTCAGAAAATTAGAAATGATTACTTTGTATGGAATGCACATTTTAGCAAAGTTGTTCTTTGACATTTTTTTCCATTTCTTTTTCATAGCAGTATATTCTGATATTGTAAATCTCTTTTTCTTTGGGGTACACAATATTAAGGTATCATTCTTTGGGGAGAAAAATGCCCATATGTTTTGGCTAAGAAAATGCTAGCTGGGAAATGCAAGCACCGGGCCTTTGGACTGTGCTGTACAGGTCATGCAAAGGTAAGAATAGTCAAGTTCCTTCCCTTGGAAAGGTGGGTGCAGAAGCTCCCAAAATTGCAGGTTTTCACTAAATTGCAGAGGCTGCCCTTGAACTGGAGCTCTTTCTGCTTTAGCCTCTTCTGCACTGGGATTCCAGGCATGCTCAGCACACCCTGCTAGCCAATAGTTTTTTATTGAGCTGTGATGAACTCTTTCTATGTATCTTTAGTGAAAAGAAGATAGTTTATATCTGCAAAGAATGTTTAACAGTGTCATTAACTCTCCTTCCCTATGAGCAATTAAGCTAAACCTAAAGTTTATAATTCTACAGGGATTAAAATATGGATTTTAATAGAATTATGTGGGATGTGGATTACCTTCAGCAATAAATTAGTGTAAAACTTAGCCCACCAAAGCCCAGTAAAATAGGAAAGGTTGGGGTTAGTATGATTCTTATCCAGGCTGTGATTTATGACACATCGGTGCCCTGTGCTAGCCTGAGGTGTACATCCTATAACTTATGAGCAAAGGAAAGCTCCTGTGAACTCTCTCTCCCAAGGCAATCTGATCAACAAGTAAAAATCTTCGTCAAAAATAGATACTGAGAGTTTACCAACTCCAAAACCTCAACAAAAGAATAATCATCTTCACTGCTCTTACTTGGGCATGTCCAATATGATATTGGAGGTTTTGGAAATTCTGGTGAAGCTCTTTGAGTCTTATCACGTCTGATAAGAATCTTCTACACAGAAAATGTAAAGAGGAATTCCAACCAACTCTTTTCCAATATGTTATATTGGAATCATACCCCATCCCCCCACCATGGGCCAGTGTTAGATGGAAACCTCTAGCATGACCCTGACACTTCAGGGTCTGTTCACATGGGTAGGCAAAATGTTGCATTTGTTATGATAAGTGGATGATAAATAACTGACTTAGCTGTGAGGAGTATTCTTCATGCAAAATGAGCTTTTCCTCCACAAATATTGATATATCAACCAAAATTTTCCAGAAAAGCCTTTTCAGACAACCACCCAGTTATTTTCTCTCCCTTCTGTGGCTACATTTCTACTTCCCTTGGCTCTCTTCCTCTCAGGGTCTGTCTTTGCCTTGGATACCACCTCCCTCCCACTCACCACCTTAAGACTTCCTGCCTGATGAGGGTGGACCAACTTCCAAGTTCTCCTTTTTACAAATAACTCTGCGTTTCCTGTTTGGATTTCTTCTCCTTTCTGAGTCATTGCTTCTCCCTCTTCTCTTATACATGAATATTACTGATACTTGAGTCAGCAATCTGAGGACTGTCTAGCTTCCTAATCTGTGTCCTGGGATCTAGTTTTCCTGAATTAGCTCCTGAATAAATTGCTGCATGCTGTGCTGATGTGACAGTGGTCAGTTGTCTGAACTCGAATAAGTTTCTTTTAATCCCTTTGGTCACAATTTTCTCATGTGTCAAGTTGAGTTGTTACTTGATGTACAAATTTTCCAGTTTGAGCTTTGATCATAGTGACTTTCAAGTAAATAAATGTAGATGAATGAATGTGGATTTAAGAATTTTTTTTTTAAGTTGGTTTTAGGAAGTACTTCTGGAACAGTATTTCTAAAAAGAAGAAAAAAAATTCTAACAATTGTATTTTGGCAGCTATTAGGAACTCCAGAGAAAGTATTTTGGTATTATTTTTATACTGTATAAGACTTTTTATCTACCTGATCCTCCATCTCACGTAAGATTCCACAAGAAATATAAATGCAAATTGCTGATAGTTTTGATCTCCTCTGGGCCCATCCAAATATGTTTTATATATTAATTCATTTATTCCTCAATCCCTACAAGATAGGTACTAATATTACTTCACTTTACAAGTGAACTGACTAAGGAAGAAAAGTTAATTACCTTGCTCAAATTTAAAGCAAGACAGAAAACCCAGGATACATACAAGGCCGTTGGCTTCAGAGCTTGTGCTTATAAATACTCGGCTATTCTACCTTTATGAAGAATTTGAAGAAAGTCCTTAAAAGGAGTATATTTTGATAAAGCAAAATAGGTTTTACTTCATAACATACAACAAAACTTAAAATGTTCCCTTCTGCAATCTTGCTCTAAAAATGCCACACAGGAGAAAAGCTGCTTGTAAATCTTTTTATTTGTAATCTCATTTTCTTTTTCTGTCTCTCCCTAATTACAATTTGAAAGGCTTTTCCATGTTCTTCCCCTCTAGTCTATTTTCTCCTTCCACATGCATTTTATTCTTCCTTAGAGGCTGTTGTGTTCTTCTCTTGTGAGTGGGTTGAACTCCTCTATCTTGTTCAGTGCAATATCTCTTCATGTTATTAAACACAGGTCAATATGAATAAGGCCGAAGAATTATCAGAACTCTTCTGAGAGCAGGCTTGATGAATCATATTACCTAACACTTACTGTCCTGTATACATCTATAAAACTACAGATGTATAGCTATCCTGTAAGAATTCAGCTATCAATTATGAACTTTTATATGTCTATCCACACTAAGGTTTTGATGTCCATGTTTACTTCCAGCCTCAAATTTTTATGAAAGTAAGAGAATATTTGGGACCAAATAGTTGGGACCTTACCACTCAAGGTGTGAGTTGAGAAGCCCCCCCCCCCCCCCCCCCGCCATAAAAAAAGTAAAAATCTGGGTATCCTTTAAAGATTTTGTTTTTCTAAAAAAATAACAGTAACATTTCAAAGATAATGTCTGCATGGAAAAAAAATAAAAACATAAGTTTAGGATTTGATTCCACATATATAAGTGTCTGGGTCTTGCTTAACTATCTCACAGATGAACTTCACTTCTCATCCTTCTCTTGTATGCTTAGGGGACACTAATGCACAACGAAAGTTCGGAAAGAGGGCCTGAGAACTGATTTTCCTTAAAAGAAAAATGAACTGAATTGAGTTTATAGAGGAGGCATGAGGAATTTTGCACAGAATTCTGGAACTTCAGAACATCATTATGTCAGGAATATCACTTTGGAAATTTGACTTTCAGTGGATTGACAAACTGTTTTAAGAGTGTAACTTTCTCAAAGTTATATTTTAGGTGGGCAATTAGCAAAGGACGTACAAAACTGGGTTCTAATTCATAAACTCAAATTTAAGAGTTGTGAACTGATCCTATCATCTTAAAGTTTTAGGGACTGAATTAACCTGTACCTGTTTACATACATAAACATATAAGTGTGTGAGCATGTTTGCTAACAGAAGGATGCAGGATTGGTCGAGTGGACTTACCCTGAGGCCAGACTTTTTCCCCTTCTGCCTATGACAGGAATAAAATTGGAGCTTGAGGCATTTGGGAAAATTGCTGATTAATAACTGCATGAGGACATTTAGATATTCATTCTGTCTTGTGAGTGTTTAAAACAAAGAGGTTTATTTTCTAGATATGGAACTCTTTCCCATATTATTTACTGAACTTACAGATCCTATTAGAAATTTAACTATTGAGAATAAGCTCTCAAAGATGTAAGGAACATTTCCACTTCAGTGGAACTAAAACACAATGGGGAGATTAGAAAAATATACATGAGAAGTCAACACCAATGGAATAATCTAATTCAGTGATACTTTACAGTTCCTGGAACTTTTTACATCCGGATAGATAAGGTTGTTGGTTTACTAAAAATAAACAAGAAAGAACTAGCCAAATGAGATGCCAAAGGCTAAGTACTTTAACACACACACCCCTACCCCCACCTTGGATACTTCTTCAGGTTCTCACTGGGTCCTAATTGTTCTTAGTTTACATATAATCCTAATATATTTTTATCATATCTCATTCCAAACTTTTGCAAATTAAAAACAACTATTTAGAAAATTAGAAGGTTAATAACATCAAGGCATAAAAGTGAATTACTTAACAATGAGACTATAAACAGAATAATTAACAAATTAAATGTTCCCTTAGTCTCTTTGTAAGCCCTGTAGAATCAATATTTTACTTAAATCTTTAATAGTTTCAAAGACTGCATTCTCCAAAATGAGGTCTCCATAAATTCCATTTAGGAAAAAAAAATCATGAAAAAGCCCTATGTAAAGAAGACAAATCTGCGGTAGTCATGTATTCTTGTTAGAACCAGAACCATCTCTAGCAGACCCTATATTCAGGGTGTGAATTTAAAACTAAGCAAAAATTTGTCAAGTTTCTCAATACCACCTTTATCTAAATTTATTCAGAAATATAAAAACAAATGAAGGTGAGTGAAGTCTAGGATGAAGACCCTCAAGCCATTCAGGTGACTTTAGACTGACAGAATCCAGGTGCTCCCATAACTCTCCTGGTTGGGGAGCAGCCACATGTCCCTTAGAACTGTAAAGACCAGGGCAGGTTTGAAATCAATAGCCTGTAAACTTCAGTTGCTACCAGAATTACATCTCTATTGCAACAAATTTCTTTGTGGAAAATAGCTATTTCAGTGAATAACGTAATGATTATCTGCAGTCTGCACACTCACCCAAGATGTCAAAGATGATTCATTCTCCTATAGCAGATCGAGCCAGAGAATTCTCAGTCATAATGACTCTGGCCAGACTGCTACCTGCTGCTCCCAAGGGAGACTCATGAACAATCATTTTCAGCATTGCCTCTTTGAAGTTTCTGGTATTTATTTCTCCCAAAGTACTTTGAGACTTGGAAGTTGGATGGCTGTATGGTCCTGTCTTAACCATCTCAATTAACAGCTTTATCAGAGGAAGAGACTTGACTTTGTTTTGGCAGCATTGATGGCACACCATCCCTTTTGAGACATACTTGTAGGAAAAGTGACTTCTTTTTGTTACTTGAGAAATACCACAGGGCAACGGGGTTTTGCAACATCACACACATTGAACACTTACCATCTCTCTTTTGAAAGAGTTCAGAAGTCAGAGAAAGACTGCACATCCATGCACTATGTGTAACATTTAGTGGCTACTAGTGGGCATTACAAAGTTAACATTTGTATTACTCACTCAATTTTGTTAATTTATTGCTATTTGTCTGAATATTAATAGAATTCTATATTTTTCTGTCTTCTTGAGAAGATCATTAACTTCCAGGAAGAAATCAAAAAGGTTCATAAAACATAAAACACAAGAGAAACAGATTATAAAAACGCTGAAGAACCTTATTATGCCTCACAGAAGTTTTTCATTTAGTTTTAATATGAATCTTGGGGAATGTTCATAATGATTTTATTTTGTATTTTTCTCTTAATCATGGATATAAAGTTGTTCTCACATGAGAAACCCATAAATTACTAGTTCTCAAATTATTTTTATGTCATTCCTCTTTATTTTTTTATATTATGGGATGAAATTGTAATGAAAAAATAGCTCATTCACATTCATGTTTAAGAATCATTAAAGCAGTATAATTGATATTTTAATGAAAATTTTGTTTTATATTTTCTCAAGAGAGGATAATCTATATCACTAATTTCTATATATTTGGGGATAAAATTTACTTTCTAGAGTAACATAGTGCTGCCCATATTTCTATTTTCATAGTAAAAATGCAGATTAAATTTAAATAAAATTTATGAAAAATAAATTAAATATTCTGTGATGGTGGGAATATATTTTTAGTTACTATGTATGTGTGTTAATTAGCATATAATTTTATAGGGACACATAAATATTGTTGGATATACTTTCAGGATTTTTGTTTTGTTTTGCTTTTTGGTAATACCAGGGAGCAAATCCAGGACATTGTACATGCTAGACAATTGCTTTACAACTTAACTAAATCCCCACCTCCAATTTTAGACTCTTAAAAAAAGATTACTGAAACTATTTCATCTAAAACTGGCCTGCTAAAACAGAATACCATACACTGGGTAGCTTAAAAAGCAGAAATTTATTTCTCATAATCTGGAGGCTAGGAAATCTGAGATCAGGGTGCCAACATAATCTAGTTGTGTCCTCACATGGAATAAATTTGGGAGAGAAAAAGCAAACCCTGTACTGTTTTTTAAAATAAGGACACCAATTCTCTTTAGGAGAACTCTCCCCTAATGACATCCTGAAGACCCCACCTGCTAACACAATAACCTTGGGGGTTATGATTTAAACATAAATTTTGAAGTGAAAATATTCATTTTTTCTATAGCATTTTTTCTTTCTTTTTTTCTTTTCTGTTTTCTTCCTTCCTTCCTTCCTTCCTTCCTTCCTTCCTTCCTTCCTTCCTTCCTTCCTTTTTTTTGTGGTTCTAGGGGTTAAATCCAGGGCCTTGTGCATTGCATATGAGGCAAGCACTATCCCAACTGAGCTATATCCCCAGTCTCCATTAGTGTTTTGAAGGCTAAGGAATATCTTTTATTTCTCTTACATCTAATGACAATTATTGTATTTGATGGAATGTTATAAACCTGGAAAAATGTTAATATTTTAAATTAATATTATTGTCAAGATGGTTTTGAAAATGCTGGATGTATTCCTTTATTATTTCTTTATATAAATATATATTTCTTGAACACTTACTTTACTACACATATTTCTTGAATACTTACTGTATTCTAGACATTGTATTATATATTACAGAAAAAAAGATAAATATGAACACAACCAATATGTTATGTTATTTAGAATGCTTCAGATAATAATAATAACAACAACAGTAACACTAATAGGGGCTGTTTTCTTCACCACTCTATCATCTTAGTGTAATTCTGACACTAAAATCTGATAAGAATAGGATAAATGTAAAGAAATTATAAATCTACCTCACTTATAAACAAAAACAATATACAATAATTAAGCAGATAAAAACTACTAAGTAGATTTTGAATGAGTAATTTATCATGGACAGAAAGAGTCTACCCCAAAGAATTCAAGGATGGTTCAATATTAGAAATATTTATTATAGCAACTTAAAACATTATGATAGTAAAGAAGAAAAATACATTAATATAAAACAGTCTGAGTAGAGGTATTTTTTTAATCTACAAATATACTTAGAGGAAAAATACATGTTTAAAAATTTTAATGGGAAACCTACTTTTTATCATAAATACCATGTTTAGAAAGCATAAAGGAGATGAGACAGATTCACTTAATTGAAATGTGAAATTAAAAAAAATACAGAGAAACATTCAACATGTAAAATTAAAATATAAGTGATAAATGTGAAGTTCTGGTTAAAATGGAGCAAACATTCTTTTATCTCTTGATGAACTCAATTATAAAATCTGTACAAAATATGCAGACAGCTACTTGAGAACTCTGAGAAGTAAATATAAGAAGACAGATTGTAAGAATGCCACTGAGCTAACTCTGAGTTTGCCATTTTTTTCCCTCCTTTCATGTGTACTAAGTACAATCTAAAACCCAGAAATGAACAGTGTGTGCAGACAATGATCTAGGAGAAACTCTTTAGTTTTTGAAACTGAAAAAGAAACTCTTAAAACATAGAGTCAATAGGGTGAATTTACTGGAAGGTTTTCCTCTTTTTTTATCCATTATGTTAGGAGGAGTGCTAATGGAAAGTACCACCAGTAGGGGAAACCAGCCAGAGCCACATTTTACCATCTTCCTCTGCATTCAGTCAAGCTATAGCCTCAAACTCCTGTCCCCAAACCTGTTTATTATCATTTTAGTTGTCTTCTTTCTCTATCTGGTAATTATTTGACTCCACATATGCCAGAAGTCAACAATATCTGGCCCAAAATTGAGAAGTCCATGGATTTTAAATGGGTGGAAAATAGACTTCATGAATTAAAATGAACTAGCCATTCTTAAATGAAGGAAAACTAATAGTAGTTTCTGGTTTTAACGGAATTGCTAAAGCAATTATTCAGATAGAAGGAATTATTCAGACAGATAATCTATCCTATTCTTAATAGTATCATTGAAAAATGATACTCTTTCTCTTGAATACTTTGGAATGTGTTTAATTGTTCAAAGCATAAAATGTAACCTTCTCAGAAGTTTCAATGTACTCAGATGCAGTAGTTAAGACAGGAATAGCAAAAAGGACAGAGGTCAATGAAAGTTTGTAGAGGTAGCACTTTTATATTCCAATGATATAGAAAACTATTGATTCTAAGTAGATGGTGGGAAAATGTGCATTTTTAAAATAAATATAAAATATTTTTAATGTGCATTTGTTAAGTTCTTTAAAAAAGAAAAAATAGTTAAACCAATTATGAGAGAGGTATTAGTGAGTAAGTAGCAAAAGAAATGAAAACAGCAAGGCCAAATTATACTAAATTTGGAGTAAATATCAAAACTTTCTCCAGGGACCTTATGGAAATTGTACATAATATATATTTGATAATTCAAAAGCATCTGTTTGGGGACATATTAAATTAAAAAAATGAATTAAGCATAAAAGACAAATCAGTGAAACAATTTTAATAAATTATAATAGGTTTTTTATTCTTTTCTATCATTAAAGTTATTTGATTTATTTAAAAGCAAGTATCTTACCATCAACTAGACACATATAATAATAATAATCCTTAGTACTTTCCTTGAATTGAATTGAATTGCTAAAATTTAACTGATGATCTTATAAAAATATACAATTTAATTATCTCCAAGTGATAAAAATAAATTCCAAGAGTGCTAGTCTTTGGCTAGTGAGTTGCTTTTGCTTTTAGTTTTGGTTTTGAACTGTGTTTGTATGTATGTGTATTTGGCTAAATTTGAGAGGTAGACATGACAGTGTATTGAAATTGTCTTTGACCTGCCTAAGAAACTAAGTGCTATATTTCATTTAGTTTTATTTAATTAATTATTAATATTTTGACATCTGATAAGCAAGTTTCTACTGGATTCTTTATATTTTGTGCTATACCAAAAACAACATAAGTTGATTTTAGAAAATTATTATGTAAAGGAGATAAAATTTTCCTATTCAAATAATAGAACATTAAATGAATTAGAACCCTTTTATCCTCTAAAAGTAACCAGTGTAACATTATTGTATCTCTTTAATCAATTTGATTTTAATGGTCTTGCTGTGCTACTTTTGGCCTTAACAATATGTCTGATTTCTTTCTCTCTAAATATATAAATATTACTTGAAGAAAATTTTTTGGATTGCAAATCCTATATCCCAAAATGAAATTTAGTTTTCTAGAAATAGTAGTAGGCACTTTAACATTTAGTAGATATGCCTATCTCATATTACTAATGAAGAGTCAGTGACTACAGCATCTTAAAAGATGGCTTTAGGGACAGAAGAAAGGATTAAAATAAAATATTGCATTAACTCAGTAGAAATGTAGAACATGGAAAGCAATAAGGGAGGTGATAGCAAGGATGGGGAACAAGAAGGATGCCTGCACAGTGCTTGTGAGAACATAAATTGCACCTTGAAAAACTGCTGCATCATCTACTAAAATGAATGCATGTAAACCCTATTTATAAGTCTTCTATTTATGTATGACCCTACCACAAATCTAGTTACTTAAACCATTTATTGACAGTTCTAAGGTCAGAAGATGGAAACAGTTTGGCTCAAGGTATCCCAAGGTTGAAATCAAGGATTTGATGGCAGAACCTTTATCTGGAGGCTTAGGGGAATAGTTAACATTTTAGCTCATTCAAGGTTTTGGCAAAGTTCAGGTTCCTGAGGTTGGAGGACTGACGTCATATTGCCTTGCTGGCTGTCAGCTCAGGGCCACTCTCAGCTCCTGGAGACTACTCTCAAATCCTTGCATGTGGACCTCTGGATCATCAAAGCAACAGCTTGTCCCCCTATGTTTCAAGCCTCTCTGACTTACTTCTCTGCTCCTAAGTGAGAAAAATTCTTGGCTTTTAAGGGGTTCATATGATTGGATAGGCCCTGCTGGTTATACTCCTACCATATGACCACCTGGAAATTCCCCATCATTGGGCATGTTATCTTGGGGGCCAATTTTAGAATTACTCATACCCCATCTTATAACTAAGCAATTGCAATTCTATGCACATAACCAAGAGAAAATGCAAACGTATCTGACCAAAATACATACACAAGAATATTGATAGGAACACTATTAACATTAATGAAAATCTGGAAAATTACTCATTAATAATAGGATAAACTATGGTATATTCTTATAACTAAATACAAAAATAATAATGAAGAAAATATAACACTTAACAATAACTGAGATAACGGAACCATGTCTATACTTTAATAGTGTTGAATTCAGTTCATCATTTTAACTTGTTAAGAATTAATTCTATCATTGCAAGTCTTGAGATCACTCCAAGTTTAATGTCATCTACATACATTAAAATGTCTTCTGTGATAGATGTGATTGGGAACAGAGTACTGTGATACAACACTTGAAATCTCCAAAATTGCAAAAGCATTTCTTTATGTTCAAAGAAATAATTTAGCAAAGTGCTAATTCACCTAAATTCTATCAACATCCATTACAACTTTCTATAATATGGGGCTATGATAACATATCCACAGCTCTTTCCAAGTTTAACTACTGTATCTGAATTAAATTTTCATGATTAATAATCTAGGATTATTAATGAAGAAGATAAATTGTTTGCTCTTAGGATGAAAGATTCCTTTTGTAGTCACTGAAAGTCAACATAACACCTTGTCTTTGCTGCTTACAAGGCACTCATCTGTTAATTTTGCAAGATATTTAGAAATATTAACACTTTTGTTTATACCTAGAAACTCTTTTTTACCTTGAAACATATTCTACATTAAACCTAGTTCTGAGGCCGGGAAATCCATTGCTTCATATCTGGGTTATAGAGCAGTTAAAAATAGATTTTTACTTCAAGTTTCAGTAGCTGAAGTTCATTTAAGGGACAACTCTTAGAATGTATTGGGATGTGAGGACCATTTCTCAAGGGGACATAATCACGCAGACTATGCAAGATTTTGGATCTGGAATCATGGCCACAGATTAGTGTGCATAGAAACACAAGGTACCATATATCTTTGGAAAGAAGTGAGAAAGTGAGGACTGGGTACCTTTCTTTGGAAACTAAAACTAGGCTTCTGGTTTAGGTAAGGTAGAGAACAAGATGGTACTTCTCATTGATTGCTTTAATTCCATAACAGGTATCCTAAACTTGGATACAAACTTCAAGGTAATGGGAAGGGACAAAATTATTTATTAAGGAAATTTTCCTGAATTATCAACAATAATAATTGAAATAAAAATGTGTCACATTATAATTGATACATATTTTGTGGAATTGATTTCATTAACTCATAGCCTGTGAAACTAGTATGAACTAGGAAGCATTGTAGAACTATGCCTGAAATTTTTGCTCAACCTGCTGGTAATATTTCCTATCACTTTTGACATCAAACTGTATTTATTCATAATTGAACTTCTAATATTTTTTCATTCCCTAAAATTCTTTAAAATTCACTAAAATAATGATAATTAGATTTTTTTCCCCAGGAGATCCAAACTAATTTGATACAGGCAAGATCTTTTCCTACACGGTTAAAACATTTATTATGAGAATATCTGGAAGAATTTTACAGTGAATACACACGTATTCACTATAAATACTCTGTAGTTAACACTTTCTTATATTTCTTTTATGTGCTATCCTTCCCTAGCCATCAACCCATCTGATTGCTGATCTAAAAGAAAAGCAATGTTGTATACATTAGTATACTTACTTTTAAATATCATACCATGGTCTTGAGTAAGGAATATTTATTTATAGTTCCACACCCCCTTTTTTGTAAAAATCTTCGCATACAATTGTACGTGCCAATTTTAAGTATAGCATAAACAAGTCTTATACCATAATTCAGATGTAGAACATATTATAACCACAGAAAGTTCTTCCATGCCCCTTCCAAGTAAGTTCTCACCTGCAACCTTCAGAGACAAAATCTTCTAATTATTTTTTTTCAACATGAAGTAGTTTGGCCTATTGTAGCTGAACTCATAGTACATACTTAGCTTTGTGGTCAGCCATCAGTTTTCTCCATGTGGTAATTTATAGACTCAGATTCCTTCCAGTTTGTATTTCTGTCAATATGTAAGGCTTGGAAATCCTCTAAATACAGCAATGACAGGGGAAATTGTGAGTCATTATTCATGGGTTTTTATGAACGTGGCCTATGAGCAACACAACCATTTTTACTCAGATTCTATTGGTGTGAAACTGATCTTATGACCACAGAAAAGGACTGGTAAATGCAGTCCATGATGGGCATCTAATTGCCAGGAACTATTCTACACTGAGGAGAGGAGAGGGTGAACACAGGCCACGCCCACCATAGCATGTCTTCTGACTGGCTATTCTCTCTTCTCACCTTCTCCATCATCAAGATCTTCCTTAGTCCTCTAGGACTCTTCTCCAGAAATCCCCCACTCCCTTCATATGAGTGGAGACACCCATGACCAGAGGGTGTGTTAGATATGTGATTATGTTGATCTCTGTAATATGATACACACTTTAGCATTTCATAAAATTCGACCCTGGTTTTCTTGCATTCTTATCTCTTTTCAGTGTTTTATAGGATACAATTTTTTAAAATTTTCTTTCAATTTAGAATTCCAGACTCCTCTACTGCAAGAAGCTTTGATGCTAATTTTGTAGCTCCAGCAAAGATGCCCTTGTTTTTGTCTTGTCCATGTTCTCACCTTTAACATAGGTTTAATCTTCTTTACCCTCTTCAAATGCTCTAGCTTCCTAATTTTTTTTATATTAGTTCTTATCATGTATCTAAAACTAGTACATCCACTCTGATAGCTCAGAATAGAAAGACTTTCTTTAAGATCTGCATTGGTCTCAATGTTTATTTTTACCTCAAATTTCTATGTGGAAACTTAATACTGAGTGTGATGGTATTAGGGGGTGGAGCCTCAGGCAAGTGATTATGTCATGACACTGGGCCCTTAGAGAAAGACTGGTGTACTTATAAATAAGTTCCTATGGGCCTGCCTTGCCCTTCTACCATGGGTACACACAGGTAGATGGCCCCATCCCTGAACAGGAGAGCAGTTCCTCACCAGATGTCAAAATCTTGGAATTTTCAGCTTCCATTAGTGTAAAAAATAAGTTTTTGTTGGTGTTAATCTTTCCAGTTTATGACATTTTGTTACAGGAATGTAAATGAACTGAGACAAGATCTTGCCCTTCTTTCTTGTGCCAGTATGAATAAACACACACAGGTGTCTGGCAGGAAGACTTTGGAATATTTCCCTGGACTTCTGTATAATCAAGGCTGATTTCTCAATTATTTCCTGCATGCTCTTTGGTTAAGACTGATAAAATTTAATGTGGGTGGTTATTCTCTAGGTTAAAATAAATGAAATGAGAAAACAATACTTGCAAATTAGTTTGTTTGTTTGTTTATTTATTTATTTATTTATTTATTTATTTTTGTATCATGGATTGAACCCAGGATGTTTAAACACTGAACCATATCCCTAGCCCTTTTTTAAAAAAATATTTTATATTTAGAGACAAGGTTTCTCTGGATTTCTTAGGGTCTCACTAAATTGCTGAGGCTGGCTTTGAACTTGTGATCATCCTGCCTCAGCTTCCCGAGCTGTGGGGATTACAGGCATGTGCTGCTGTGCCTGCATGTTTCCAGTTTCTAAGGTGGGAAACACACAGTAGAGTTGGTTGTTGTATTATCAGGGATTACAAATTCTGTTTTTCTAGCTTCTTCCATAAAAGTTTTGAATGATCACTACAAAATTCCAACCTGACTCCCACCAAATACTTAATTATACAAAATTCTATAAGCAAATTCAGGGGATTTCTGAATTTTTCAAAGCATATGAAACTCTATTTTAGACTTATCTTAAGGAAGTATAGCAAAGTGCTCAAGACCATTCCTATATATAAGAAAGCTTTAGCACAGTTAAGGCTTGTAAACTTGAGACAGTTACTCATTCTTTAGTAACCTCAGTTTCATCTATTAAATAAGGATGAAAATGTTAGACCTTATCATGCAGGGTTACAATGAAAGTTGAATTAGTGAATATTCTTAAAACATGAAAAATAATGCCTGCTGCATGATAAACTCTGCATAATTATTTATTATTTAATAAAGCTTATAGTAATTAATTTTTCAAGTATTTTCTTGAATTCAAAGGCTTAAATATAATAATAGGTCATCCAAATTTCTGAAAACTGAAGTTTTAATAGGGCTGCTAAAGAATCTATTCAAATTATTAGATTAACTAATATGAACTTTTCTATTTTTTGAACTATTACATTCTTAAACTTGTTTCAATTATGTGAATAATCAATAAGTGGATGAGGAAGCAAACAGAGATTTTATCAGTGGTTTGGACAATATTGGAAGAGCTCTATCCTTATTATTAGAACAAATGAACTAAAAAGTATAAAAGAAATTCTACTTTAATAGTTTACCAAGATTTTCCCAAGAAAATAATTAATTAGGGGAGAATTTGGACCTGCACATTAAGAGTAGAGGATAATGTGGTGAAATAATTAGAATAAAATTAAAAAAAAAAACTTTTGTTTTATTTACCTTAATTTCTCTTTTTAGTGATTTTTATTTCTATCAACCTTTTAATAATAAAAACACAAAATCTTATGCCTTTAACTATGTGAACAGCCTGTACTCAGAATTGTTTGATTTTCTTAACTTTTCACTTTCTTCCTTTTCTCTGTTTTAGTTTTACAATTAATTTTTTATCTTTAGCCCTGAGTATAGTATTCAAGGACTAAAACTTAAAACTAAAGGTTCTGCACAAGGGGAAATGTGTGTGTGATGCTGTGTATTGGCTGTTAGATATCCTCAAACACAGTTCATCATCAGGAGATGTGAGAGCTCTGTTTTTCACTCATAATGTCACTGTACAATGTATTTTGGAACTTGCTGGGTGAAAAATAGAAGCAGTTAACTGATGAAAATTAGAAAATCCAGATTCTTCCTGGCAAGGAAAAAAAATCTCCTAATCCCATGGTTTTTAGTTATGTATGCACTAAACAAAGTTTATGTATGCACTAAGCTAAGTCTTCCACTTAGCTATCTTCTGATGGCCAAATGGATATTTTGAAACTCTATTACTTAACTCTGTTCATACAGTCACAACCTTTTTAAAAATAGTTCCCTTGTTGTGTCAGTCTTTTCAGTGAGCTCTTTGCTTCTGCAATCAGGAAAAGGAATCAGTGTTGGACTTGACATTTGTATTCCTCCTTTATTGTTTCTGTAGTTCTTACTTATCTTCTGTTTTGAAAGTGGCTGTCTTCTGTCCAATTAAAGGTGATTTGAGCTCACTAAATTACCATCACAATCATTGTGAGAAGTGTTTCAACTAGAATCATGAGATAAGTACATTTTATCCCAATAACATCGGATAAAATCAATTTAACTAGAAGCATAGTTTGGGCTGTGATAATACAAGACCAAATGCTAGAAGAGATATTAATCTAGCAATGAATTAATCCTTTGAAAATATTCTCAAAACAAAATTTCATTTGATTTCAACTTTTTAAAAGCTCCAAACTACACTTGCAAAGAAGGTGTGAGCATTTTTCATGAAAATGTGAAGCCAGTTCAGTAGAGCTCTACACTAAAAAGAACATGGGCTTTGGCCTCAAGAAATGCAGGTCTTGCTTCTGCTTCACCTACTTTAACCAATGAAATTGAAAAAGTCATAAAGACTTTCTTGGCCACACATTCCCCATTTGTGAAATTAAAGGAATTAAACAATGTTTAATTGTTCTGAAAGAGAGGTTATATGTCATAGAAACTTCTTTAAGGTAAAAAGAAAAAATATGTATAATACACATCAGACCGGGGTTCCATTGGTTCACAGTGAACTACTTTAGATTTTCAATGAAATCAGTTCTTTTACTTTCAGTGCATTTTTAATACTCTAGCAAAATATCATGTTTAATTATTGCTTCTTTTACTGACTCACGAACAATATGAAGAATTACATAATTATATTGCCAAGGCCTAAGCCAATGCTTGGAGAAGGGTAGATACTTAACAAATAATTGTTGAATAAGTAAGTAAATGATGAATTTACATTGCTGATGTTAAATGTGAAGCTGCCCACTGGTAAAACTGTATGGCACTTAAATTCTGTGTTGCATAAAAAGGGACAATAACAGATTAGAGCATATCTTTCTGTGGTTCTCAGCTAGGCTGTAAACTATTAATCCCTTTCAATATTCTTTTAATACAAATCATATATAAGGTCTTTTCAGAAATGCAGTAGTATGTGAACATATAAATCAAATTGAACTCATATGTGCAATTATTTCAAAGGTGTAAAATCTCTTATCCTCAATTCTATGTGTTTTAGTACAACATCTGGCTTCCCCAGAAGTCTCAGTTCCATCAACTGGGAACAAGACAGATTCACAGACATTAAATACATGACACATTTTCACCAATGAGTTCAATGCATATAATATTATTTTTAATTTTGTGTGTGTGTGGTTTTGAGGATCAGAGCCAGGGCCTTGCACATCCTAGGCAAATGCTCTACCACTGAACCATATCCCCAGCCTTCAATGTATGTAATATTCTACTTCCTTGGGCCTGTCAACCCATCATTGATGGGGAAACACAGGTCTAGATCTTCATAAGACCCAATTTTACCAGAATTATCAGCTCTACCAAGAGAGGTTAACAGGTAATCAGTGCTCAAGAATCAACATCTTAACTTCACAATGTCATCTGCCACCATTATCAGGGTCAAGGGATGTCCTGCGCATTGGAAAACAGCATACCTCATCAAGGCCTTTGCCTTTACTATCCCAACAGAACAGAGTAACTCCTGTGCTTGGTGTTGTACCAAGCTTCCCAGTGAGTCCCAGTCTATCAACAAGGATCCAAAAAAAAATCCATTTGAGTTTGTCTTTCCACCCATGGGGGTCAAAAGGGAACCACATATTAAAACCTCTCCAGGTTGTACCACTGCACAAAAAGGAGGGCTAAATTTCCCCTTTGCTCCTCATAACCATTTTCTTATCTGTTCCTTATTTCTCATTGTGTCCATACAAAACAAAACCCACAAACTCCCCAACCAAAAACACAGCTTGAATTTTAGGTTATGCTAGGGAACTCCTTCCATAGCATGGAAGTCCTGTAGTCTTGGCTTTGACCCCATTTAAGTTACTCCCTAATATGCTCATTTTCTGGATCATGTCGTAACCAAAAAGTGCAGCATATCATAAATAGATTCTATCCATCCCATAAATAAGACCATTTCCTAACTTTTCACTTTGTTCTCTCAAATTTTACAACTCTAATCCATGGAAATGACACCATTTCCAAATCTTCACCCCTTTGGTATGCCCTTGCTTTCTAGATCAAGCTTAAATTCCATGGTTGATTACTATGACTATTTCTTTAACATACTTTTGACTCCCTTGTTTCTCTCTTCCCTTTTACACTTGGCAGAACCATGATTCTGGTCAAAGGCAATTCTCTGTTCCCTCTATGTGAGCCCGTGTGCAGCTGAATCTTGTGGAGAAAAATTTGCAAGCATATTATACTGATTCTATCTCTTATTCAAAAGTATGAGGCCAATAATAGGCCATAAATTTTCTCAGACAACCATTTTTGTGTTCTTTTATTCTTTTAGTTTCTATTCTCTTAGATGACTATTTCATATCTTCTCATTTCTTTAGAATCACCCAAGACCTGTTCCCCTATTCTAACTCATCTTATGACCTTGCTTCTAAATTAATGGGAAAATTAAAGCAACCAGATAAGCCAGAGACTCAGCTTTCCCACTGATGGCCTACCACAATCTTACCTAAAGCTAGTTGTCACCATCTCCATACCTAAGCTGTCAGTATTTCATCCTAATATATCTGCTCTTCCCACTTCAATCTATTCCCAATTTGTAGTGATTCTTTCAGTACATCTCAGGTCATGTAACTCCCCTGCTAAAATACTTTCAATAGTTCCATGTTGTATTAAAACTAAATGTCAACAACATTATAACGACCTAAAACCAACTGTATTTTCTGAATGCATCACCTGTCACCTCAGTAGCCTTGACTTTTCTCATGCCTCTCTATCTCCCTATTCCTCTACTATTCTTATTTGTTCCTGGAACCTACTGGGGTACTATAATGTCAGAGTTTTAGATTTTCTTTTCCCTCGAAGTATTCTTAATACACCTAACTTGCTCAATTAACACTTATTTGATTCTAACATACTATTTAATTTACTTATCATGCTTATTATCACTTTCAGCCCAGCAGGACGTAGGTTCCATTGAATAAGAGCCACTGTTTTGTTTTTGCACCAGTGGATCTCATGTGCTAAGAATATTGGGCTCAGAGTGCATATTCAGATATGTTGGAAAAAGGATAACTATTCATAATGATTTGATATTGTAATTTAGGAATGGATTGAAATTTATATTTATATATGTATTCTTTTGATGAAAATATTTAGAAACATTTAAAGTTAACCTTCTAACATAGAAAATACAAATGTATAAACTATATTCAATATTGCAGTATTTCATACACTTAAATATAATACTCTTAAATATAATAACTAAATCATTTCAGTGAAGAACATCTTTCATCTTCACAAATAAATTATAAAACCCAAGAGAAAGGACAACTCCACTCATATATAACTTTGTACCATCAGGAAGTTCAGTGTCTAATTCATGCCAGGATAGCCTTTGTCTCAAGAGCAATTATTTTTTTTTAAATAAGCACATAAAAAACTATGCCAGAGTTATATGAAGAAGATTACTGTGGACATCAGAGCTACCTGAACTCAGATGTTTATTATATGATTATTCACAAAAGTCAAGATGTGCAATCAACCTAGGTCCCTATCAATGTATGAAGGGAAAATAAATTGTGGTGTATATGCACAATGAAATATTATCCAGTCATAAAAAGAATGCTATATATGGCAAAACAAATGGTAAGTGATAAAATTATGTCCAGCACATAAAGACAAATATCACATGTTCTGTTCTATATATAGAAACTGAAAAGGTTGATCTCAAAGAAATGGAGAGTAGAATAGTTACCAGAGGTTAGGGAGAATGGAGGGTATATAGAGAGGTCAGATAGCAGCTATGGAAATATATTTAAATGGGCAGGATAAGTGTTATATAACATGATAGGGTAACTATAGTTTATCACAATTCATTAAGTATTTTATAATCAATAACTAGAAGGAGTTTGAAGTTTTCCAATACAAAGAAATAGTAAATGTTTAAGAAGATAGAAGTGCCAATTAGTCTGAATTGATCATTACACATTGTATGTATGTATCAAGTTATCACACTGTACTTCATCATTATGTACAATTAAAAAATATTATAATTATTGCACATGTTAACTATACAAAATGATGGGAATCATTATGAAAATTTCATACTCTGTGACTTAAGTTCTCTGTGTACTTTATTATTCTTCAACTAAATTATTATATTTCAGAATTGACTATAAGAATATTTTTTATTTTGGAAAAGTTGAAACAATGTACAGTACTTTTAATCTACTACGCTGTGCTTTTGTGGATTCAGGACAGAAACATCAATACATCACCACACAATGAATCCCATACTAAACTGTAGCTAGCAAAAAATAGCTTTAAATAGAATTCAATCTTATCTTATTCTATTGGTGTACATGTATAATATTATACTATATTTAATTATATTTAATATATAATTACATACAATTGATATTGTATTTATAGATACATATACCATTATATAAAAATCATTAAAATGATAAATTAGAAAATGTGACAACAATATACAAAATAGCTCAGAGAAAAATATTAAGTTCCATAAATAATTGGAACTTAATTCCTCCCTCATGAATAGGTTGGGCAATGTGACCAAGAATGAAACATTGAATTTTGAAAATGCTATTTTGAAATCAAATTTGGCCTTCATTTTGGAATTTATAGAAATACTGCATGTCTTATTCTCTATAATTATGTGGTTGGGTTAAGTCTTAAAATTACTTGAAATATTCAAGGTTGAAGTAACAAAGTAACAAGATGCTCCAAAAAAAATTTAAAAGCATTTAATAAGAAAACACATTTTCTACCTTTGACCTTTAGAAACTAAACAATTTAAATCCGTACTGGAGTTCTCCTTAGACTGAAGTAGAATTTTAAAATGAATTAAATTCTTTTTTTAAGTAAACTACTTGACCCAAGTTTTATCCATGAATTCTGCAGCCACTCAGGTGGCTCCAAGCCAAAACCTGAACTTTCTTCTCTGCGCTAAGCAAAGGAATCAGTCAAAACCGAAATGTTGACAGCAGAACAAAGTGAAAGATAAATTGATTATAATTGCAAGCTTCCCTTGGACACTTCTTAAGTGTTTGTTTATATTTTTTTTAGTATCAGGGATTAATTACTGAGCCACATCCCCAGACCTTTTTAAATTTTTTTAGTTTGAGACTGAGTCTTGCTAATTTGCTTTAGACCTTATTAAGTTTCTGAGGCTGGCTTTGAACTTGTGATCTTCCAGCCTTAGCTTCCCAGGCTGCTAGGATTACAGGTATGTGCCCAGTTTAAATTTCAAAAGAAGAGCCCATGTTGTAATTCTGACCCACTGCCCATGCCCAGGCTACCAAGGGAGCAGGGTGGAGATGGAGTTCATTGTTGAAAGTTTCACCCCCTTCACCTGTGATTTGTCAAGGAGGAAGGATTAATTATAGGGCAAAAAGTTGAAAAGGAGAAGTAGGGCAAAATAAAATGGAGGAAGAGCAGGAAACAATAAACATGGATTTTTTGCACAGAAACAAATTTAAATTTTTCCAGAAAGAAGCAGCATTCTTTCCAATCCATTGGATCCATCACTGAACTCCAGGAGCTGCTATTTCACCCTCATGGAAAACTGGTGACCATGTAACACACAGGGATAGTTCACATTTATTTACAAAAGATTTACCTACCTCTTCAAGGCTGTTCCTCATCCTCTGGTTAATCCCAAGTTTACCAGTAGATGAAACACAGCATTACAAAAAATATATTCTAAATAATTTTAAAAAGTGGTAAAGACATGCATGTTGAGATTGTGTGGGTCTAGTGCAATGGGGCCAAACTGAAAATATTCCATGTTTGGAACATTTAAAAACAAAATTATGACTTTTAGTTAAAAGTGTTTTTTCTGAATTGAAGATTATACTATTGAGATTATACAATACATTTCATATCTTTAACTTTTCTGTAGGATTTAGTACCAAAATCAAAACAAAACTTTAAAAACTCATGTGGCCTAATTAATATTTAAATATAATAATATCTTTGTAATTTGCTTCAAAAGATTAACTATAGTAAGTTTAAATCATTCTTAAGATGCTAATTTTTTTGTTTAAAAACACTCAGATTGATCAAAATAGAGTTCTACTACAGATTTTCGAATAGAAAATTATTTTAGGTCTATATTGCCTAAATCAGACAAGGAGACATTAAAAGTATTAATTGTGAGAATTAGAATTAAAATAAAATTTGAGGGAAAACAGTAAAAAGGATAATGATTCAAATTTAAACCAATAAATTGTTTGCAAAGTTAATAATATTATTGAAATAAAGTTAAAAATAAAATAGAGGATCAAAACATCAAATCTGCAAATACTACTTCCTAGAGCAAGAATACTACACCGGGTCCCAGAACAGGGGTGTACCTAGGACAGGTGTGCAGAAATCAGAACACCTCTTTATTACCTTTTTTAAAATAAATTAATTATTTGACTTCTTAAGATCATTATTTTATCATCTATTAAATAAGGTTGGAATAAATCATCTTGGAGATTCTTTCTTCTCTGGGCTTTCGGCTTTAAGTTCAAGCAATGACTGAAGGAAGAGAAGGGTTATCTCCTATATGGGTGTTCCCTTTGGGAGAAAATGAAACTCAGAGTTTAGTGAGTTCAGTCACAGCTCATATGTTTTAGAGTTTGTATTCAAGTTATGTCCTGTAAGGGTGCCCTGTTATATGAAAATGTAATCATCAGGATGCTCTTTGTTGTAACTGGAATCTAGATGTCCCCCATGGACTCATGTACTGAGAGGAAGACTTGGTTCCTCATGCAGCAGTGTTCAGAGGTGGGACTTTGGCAAGTGATTGGATCATGAGGGACTTCATTGGTGTATCAATCCATGGATAGTTTAATATAATTTGATGATTTTTGTTGGAGGAAGTAGAAACTCTGGAAGTTTGGGCCTAGTTGGAGAAAGTAGGTCACGGGAGAAATGTCCTGGTATGGTTTTTCCTATCTTGGGCTTCCTTTCTCTTTCTTTCACTTTCTCTCTCTCTCTCTCTCTCTCTCTCTCTCTCTCTCTCTCTCTCTCTCTCTCTCTCTCTCTCTCTCTCTCCCTCCCTCCCTCCCTCCCTCCCTCCCTCCCTCTTTCTTTTCCTGTTTCCATTTGCCATAAGGGGAGCAGCTTTCCTCTTCTGTATTCTTTCACCAAGATATCTGCCTCATGTCAGGCCCAAATGCAGTGGAGCTAGCTGACATGGACAGAACCCTCTGAGATCATAAGCAGAATTAATTCTTTCTTCTTTAAAGTTGTCTGTGAAAGGTATTTGTCACAGCATTATGGGTGGCTAATACACCCTTTTTCCTTTTATTCAGTATTAACATCTTTTATTATTTTCAAAGGGAGGAGAATGCAAACTGATAAATAAATTAAGGAGGCTTTGTGATGTTCATAGTACACTGACCAGGACTCCCTTAGCCAACCCTTAGTCGAACTCCTTTGGGCCCTGTTCTCCACTTGTTCCACTGAACCCAACTTTGGCAAAGAATCTTACCAAGTTTATGGAGAATCAATCACAACCATCCTTAATATCAAGTCTAGCACCTAGTCCTCTGCCATCAATACTCAATTGAGTTTTTCTTCCATCTGGCTCTTGATACTAATAAAGCTCATCTTAGTGAGTTTCTATCCTTTCCTTCACCCTGCCCCTGGCTCTAAATCTGAACTTGTCTTTATTGTATATTTGGAGTTGAACTCAAACTCTATCCTATGGATAAATCCTCTGGATAGATAGCAATAGTGTTGCTATAGTCTAGAATAGCATCTTCCTTGCAATTTTTAACAAGCATCCAGGGAAACATTTCTCTTTAGCATCATTAGATAAAGAATAATCCAGTAAAACTTACTAAGATCTCTCCTTCTCCTGTACATATATCCTGACCCATTGAGCTTGGCCCTGTCACTATAATAGCAGCTGTCTTGATATATTGCTGCTTTGTTCTAAAGATGTGGTGAAATAAAATGGCAAAGACGGGTACTCTGGGTATTCTGCATCTGTATGGAAACCTTCTTCACAATGGGCGAAACATGGACAAATATCTCTTAGCAACTAGGGAAACTGAAGCACAAAGGGAAGGGCTTATGTATGCAGTCCCTAAACAAAAATGACACTTCAGAGAGCAAGACTGTTAATTTAGCATTCTCCAGGGACCACTTAAGCCTTATGTGTTTTCATAATATTTGCCATCTGCCAAGATGGCCATTGTAGTGATAATAAAAGATGCTGTTTTTGAATTTTGTAGTCTGTTTCTATGTGAATAGTTTTTCATCCCAAGATTTCATACTTTATGAAATTCTCAAGATTTTCCCCATTATCATTATGCAATTAGAACCACAAATATGAAAAATGATAATAAAAACAGGAAAAGTACTGGTAAGTTATTCTCAGTCCTGCAAGATTCCTTAAATTGCTATTTTTCTCCTATTCCTGAGTTTGGAGTCTCAGAATTGATTAATTCATTTTGACTGTGTATGAGAGTATATTTAAAAACAGGTTTCTAGGGGGAAATCATCTTCTCATAATCATATCTTATTGATGCTCTCTTCTAATCCTATCAGTTTTTAATCAGACAGTGTTTATGGAAAATGTACTGAGCACTATTCTAGCAAAAGGAATCAGAGGAAAGGTTCCTGTTTTCAAGGAGTTTACAGTCTAGTTAAAAAGAGAAAACAGGCAGGCCTGTGGAAAGTCAGATGGTTTCCTGTCCTCTGATCCTCCGGGCAGGTGTATGCCCATCCCTTTGCCAGAGCTTGATGTGCTTCAGGTCAAGCCAAATACTGGGAGCATGTGGTGATGGTGCTTAGGACAGAAGGAGGGAAAGAAATTTTCTTAGAATAAGATCTAGAAGCTACATAAAGGTCTGTTTATCTTCTGTTATCTACACACAAATCCAGGTTGTTTCCTATCTCCAATCTCAGGTCAATCTGAGGTTGAGCAAGAGACATATAAGTCAAAACTACTAAATGAAAACTGTCCAAGAGGCTGGGGGAAAAGGGATAACAGTTAGATCAAGCATGTAGGCTTAAAGCACTCTCCACACATGGAGAAAATAGAGAAGAGAGGGTCTTGAAAGCAGAGTTTATTACTTAATAGCCACAGAGTAATGGTCATTAGGGATGGCTCTCAATTGCAGTTTAAAGAACTCAAACCTGGTGAGAAGCTAGATATATGTTGACTAGAGGGATCTACATCTTTTCTGCATGAATTGGAACATGTGAGGGAAGCAATGATCTCAATTTTCTGGATTAGATATTATCCAACAATTTAGTTGCTTAAAATTATACTATACGAACCTTCCCTTAAAGTGCACATTACTTAGAATAAAATAGTAGAAAGATAAAGAATTTAGAAAGTACATTGCCTAAACACAAGTAGAAAATACTCAGAAAATATAGAAATCAATGTACGGTAGTCAGAAATATCATCAAGGAAAAAGATGACAGAACTTGAGAAATAAGGGTTTAAGTAAGTTGAATGGGATGATGGAGGATGCATGGGTTGTGGTAAGATTGCAGGTAAAGATTCAGAAATGGAAATGAGGATGACATTTGTAAGAAACAGAGAAAAAACACTGCAGCTTAATGCAAGTTTACCACATGGACAATGTTGTAAGAAAGACTGGGCGGAGGAGCCAAGTTAAAGACATTTAATTAGTGCTTGTTTAAATAATTAGTAGAAATGTTTTGCAAATCTGTGAATGCTGGAGAAACATTGTGAAAATCATATTATAGAAAAACTGATAAGTATAGTTAGGATAAATTTGAGAAGGAAGAAAAATGATGTAAAGAGACCAGAAGGAAGGATTTTGTAGTAATTCAAATATGAATTGAGAAGAATACATCAATCTGATAGACATTTCAAAGGAATAAACAAGTCGGGTTACTGCTAAATTATATAAAAAATAGGATAGGGAAAGAAAATTCAAAAACAGCTCCCAAACTGGGAGAGTAAAACAGCGTTTGGTTTGCATGGTGCTCATGCTTAAATATAAGATAAGGACTGAGCTGAAGTCCAGTCTTTGCTACTGATCAGGTGTATGATTTCAGGTGACAATCTATTTGGTTAACCACACTTAATCAGTCTTCTCACCTGTTAAATGATTTAGATGATCTTTGGATAATTAAAACTTATTTTTATGAATTCAATTTTAGCTGTGGCAAGTTAGTACAAACTGAGCTTCACAGTGTTGAGCAAGACATGGAAAACATAATGCTTCTAATGAAACCATTCTTCTGTTTCCTTTATTTTTCATAGTAGAGTTGCTACTATGTTACATCATTGTTTAATATTATTTACAGACAAGGAAAAGATTAATTGAACCTAAATATACAAGCTACTGTTTTCTAACTCTTCCAATTGTTTTCTTTGCCAAATCAAGGAAAGATTATAATGTCAGTTATATCGAAAGCAAGAATGCAAAAGTCTTTCCCATAACTTGTTAAATCCAAGGCAATGGAAATAAAAATGACATCAATAAAAGCAATAGTAATTAATATTGAACTAAGTTGAAAATTAATTTACATACATCATATCTTTAGTAATCAGAAGGCACTTCTGAGTGATCAATAATAATTTTACTCTACTGTCAAAACTGATAGAGGTGACATACAGCAAAGTGATAACTTTTTCAGGCATGAAGTACTTAGAAGTACAGTTGAGATGATGGTTTGAGTCCTATTTCAAATCCATTCCTTAACTTTTATATCATATCATGAGAGAATTAAAATACTTTGTGGATTCTTTAAAGAATAAGAAGGAATTTCTTTGTAGATTGAATGAAACTCAAGAAATAGAGCCATGAGAAAGTGTTCAACATTGGGTCCACATTCATTTACCTGTTACCATATTGTGCTGGTGGAAAGTAATATGTTTTAGCTCATGTTTAAACATTAAAATCAAGAAAATAAATCAGAATTCCAACTTTCTACTCTTTTCTCTGAATCAGACTAGAGAAGACCAAAGGAAATTTCCTCTTTACTTGCCACTGTTACAGATCAATTTAGTATTTCCTGCACCTTCTTCTCAAATGGTCAGAGCTTTAGGCATAGACATATAATGCAGGTTGTGACCAACTTTCTCACTATTAACTTCTATATCATGCCAGATTCCTCATAGTTGTTTGCTGTGTTGCTTTTTGTTGACTGTTGCTTGATGAATAAAGTGGGAGAAGGATATGCCAAAGATTAAAGAAGAAATAACAGAAGTAGAGACAAATTTTATTTAAAATTTAATGGAAAAAAATCATGTCAATGAAGAAGGATTAAAGCTTAAGACCTCTTCCTTTTGTCAGTCATAACTTAGGATACTGTTTTTCCTCATCATGCATTTTAGGAAATACTTGTATATTTTTCAGTCATGTGTATAATACATGGTTTAAGCCTATATAAGGATACCATAGAAATTTTACTAGAGGTTTCCTCAGCAGATACTGGCTGAAAAGGCAGAGCTAAAGGATTTGTCAATCTGTTTACTTGTGACAAATTTGTTGAGAGTATGATTGGCATCTGAGATGTTTCTAGAGGCACGGATTACCCATGGTGCTGGATTACTCTTGTAGAATTTACAGTTCAATAGTTGAGAAATTCAATGAACAAGAAAGCACATGGAACATTATGAATTTTATACTACAACAAATTATTGAAGAAGAAAAATTACCAAAAAAGGTAGGAATGAAGCCGATATACTGAATTGTGAGGAAAAACCACTTTGAAGAAGAAATAAAGACAATAAGATATTTCAGGAAGGAGAAGGAATCACAGTGCCTCGGGCAGGGTGAATGTGCAGTTATAAAATGTTCTGAGGAGAGAAAGAGCTGCAGGGTCCTTATGACTAAAGAGCTTCCCCTAAGGGGAAGAGGGAAAGAGGTTAGATATGCGCCAGTATCAGATCATGCAGGGTCTGGTGGACCACAAGAGGATTTTGAATGCACTAAAAACAGGAGAAAAACAAAAACTAATTTACATTTTTGAAAAATCTTTCTAGATGCCATATGAAAAGTGGATTGAAATCGAGCAAAAGGAGAAGTAAGGGAAATGTTTGGAATGCTTTTGCAGAAAAGAAAAAAGGGGATAATGATAGGAGCAATAGAAAAATGTAAGAACAAAATTGCATTACACTTGATCAGGCTTATTGGATTATGGTCAGAGTGAGAACAGAAATTTTAAAAATTAACATAAATGACACAGAAAATCAGAACAACATTATAGTGCGCTCTTTCTTGGTAGTAGTTTCAGTTACACAGGCATATGCATTGTTCAAAACTCAGAAAAAAACTAATCTTATGATAAGTGTATTTTCTTATTAAAAGAGAAGACCTGGAAACAGACATTGAAAAATTGCTAATTATGTTTGTTAATTCAGAGATAAATGTATTAATGTTTGCAATTTATTTTTAAATATTTTGTAACATGGATTGAAGAAAAGAGGGATGAAAAGTGAATAGAACTTGATAAAATAAGGAGAGTAAATATTAAAGATATAGCTAAAAAGTCATATGGCTCATGATCATGGTACTTTTATGGAGGTGATTAGGAACTGTATACCAGAAGCATTAAAAATGGAGATAGTTTTAATAGATTCTAGAGAGGATGTGGAGAAAAAAAGAACAATTTTCCACTGTTGGTGGGATTATAAATTAGTATAACTACTATGGAAATTAGTGTGGAGGTTCCTTACAATACTTGACATAGAACCACTATATGACCCAACTATACCACTCCTCAGGATTTATCCTAAAGAATTAAAGTCACCTTACTACAGTGATGTATGCATACCCATGTTTATAGCAACATAATTCATAATAGCCAACTATGGAATCATACTAAATGTCTATCAATGCATAAATTGATAAAGAAAATGTGATACATATACACAATGGAGTTTATTCAGCCATAAAGAAAAAGGAAATTATGTCATTTGCAGGAATAGGGATGGAACTTGAAACCATTATGTTAAGAAAAATAAGCCAAACTCAGAAGGTCAAGTGTCACATGTTTTTTCTCAAATGTGAAAGCTAGAGAGAAAAAGGAAAAGAAAGGTCAGTAGAATGGAGGAAAGAGAAGAGGGAGGGAGGAGATGAGGAAAGGGAAATACTAGAGGATGATACTGATCAAATTCTATTGTTATATTCTGTACATATAACAATAAATGTCACCATTATGTACAATTATAATGTGCCATTAAAATATGAAACAATGCAGATTGTTTATCTAGTTATCTACATCTAGAAATATTTCATGAGAAATAAACACAGAGGTACATAGAAAGATTTATTATATACTATTGAAGGATAATAAAAAATAAAGATCTACAAGTAAGGACATGGATTAATCATAGTGTAGCCATATGATTGAATTCTATTTTCTTCAATATAATTTGATAGGAGTTAATTTAAGCCACTATGGAAAATTTTGCAATGCATAATTAGGTTAAAAAAGTACATTTGTAATATATGATATGTATTTTGTAAACATTATTTATAGTATTTGAACTGCTGTTTTACAAAATATTAACAACTAGATGTGGCTCATTTCATCTTATGTTTTCTCTATTTTTTCCAGGTTTTACACAATATTTAATATATGCTTACTTCCTTAAATTAAAAAAATATAATTCTAATATAATTTCACAGTAAATTATTTAAAATTAACTTAGATACCATAATAAGCATAATGCATATGATAGCAGAAGTAGCATTAAAGTATAGAAGTAGATTACGGCTTAGAATTCTTATGATTTAATCAGAATATTAAATAGGTGCTTTCTTAATAATTATGTATAATCCTAGTTTTATGTAGTATAGGGAAGCAAACAGTCTCCATGAGGTTTTAGAAAATACCCAAGGGGACCTGGGGCTAGAAAAAGAAGCCAAGGAAGTTGTTGGCTGACATTTAAAATTTCAAAGCAATGACAAGAAAATCACTATTTGCATAGGACAAATCTTTGTGTGTCTGGAAAAAAACTATTTGTATTTTGTTTTGTTAAGTTGTTGGGGGTATTCTGTGTTTTCTTTCTTTTGTTCTGGTTTTGTTTCTTTGGTTAGGACAAGGGAAATTCTATGACCCTACTGACCTTCTTAAACTATTAAGTTAAACTTTGACTAAAAAATGGTCAAATATTCACCTGTGGTTAACCTTTTCCCTCCATGTCTCAGGATCTCCAGAATTTCTATTGGAAACCTCAAAAGTCTCTTCTGACAGGCTTTAGTGAAAGGGGTGGAAATAAAATTTCAATGAGTTCTTAGGCCATGTTTTATGTAGTTCCACCAAATAACTCAAAGAACATTAAATAATTAAGTGACATCAGGCTAAATAGTTCCTAAGTGATGTACACCACAAATTTGTGGTTAGTCCTGTGTTTGCTGTCTTCATTAATTATTTTTGATGACATCAAAGTAAATTAACAAATTGTCTAAAAAAACTTGTTTTATTTTTGATTGGCAATGCATTTGTAAGGGGATGAATTTGTTAGAAATTAACAGAGTTGATATAATCTGAGATTAAATATAAAATGAATAGGTGAGCAATTACTTATTTTCTTTGCAAATATTAACTATAACCAGGACTGAGGAGTATTCCAAGGATAAGTGTCTGTTTATCAGCACCAAGATTCAGTTGACCTCCAAAATCTTGAGTTATTTGATTTTATTTATATTTTGGTCTGTGAATGAAACCCACAGATTTGTGCTTGCTAGGCATATGGTCTACCACTGAGCTATATCTTTAGTCCCTACTTGTGCTATTTTAACATTATACATGAAAAAATGTGTATAGGTCAACTATTTTGTTCTTATCAGATCATGACTATGAGTACATGATTAAGAGTACTGTTACATTTTAAGAGCTCATCTTACAAAACTACTAAAGCAATGAAAGATTTGTTTTCCACATTGAACATTATCATATTGTGTATTTTTGCCAGAAGAAACAAATATGGGTATAATACATGTCCTCAAATATTGAAGAGCTGCCCATTTATGAAGTGACTTTATTCAGCCAGGCATCAGAGGCAAAGCAAGCATTGACGGAAGTTGTTGTTGGTTGTTTTGTTTTTGTTTTTGGCACATACTCCTGTCTCTTCGAAGGCTAAGACTGCATCTTATTATTCTACTTCCAGCACTTGACCCAGGTTCTGTGATGTTTAGACAGCATTTTTGAAATTTGGTGCAACATATAAATGAATGGAGAGACAGTGTTTCCTAAGCAGTGACAACTGAAATGATTCAGGCAATATTTACTTTACCATTTCCAGAGTCATCAGAGAAGAAAACTGCTAGAAAGCAGGTACCTTGTTTTATTTTGCATCTTCAGTATCCTTTATCTGCATGCACAATTCCCCCAGCATCATTTAAGTTTGCTCTTATCTCTTATATTCTGCTACTTTCCTGGGTCTCTTGACTTTAGAGCCAGTGCTCTAAAATTATTGTTTCTGCTTCATCATCTGCCTTACTCAACTTGATGCAAGTGGTTTCTCTCTTCATCACACTCCTAAGGCTACTCCATCAAGGTTTCTAACAACTTCTTTATGTTTAAATCTAATGGATACGAGTATTCTGTACCATTTGACTCTCTTGAGTCTCCTTTGGAACAATCTCTTTTTTCTCTGGTTTCCATGACAACAACTCTTCATTGTCCTTTGTGTCTTCCCTTCTTTATCTTATCTCTTTGGTGGCGAGTTTATTTATATCTTATCCAGAGCTTGTTTTTCTTCTCATTCTATTATTCTTCAAGACACATCCAATCACTTACTCAAATTGGCACAAATAAACTTATGACTTACAGATTATTTTTTTCTATCCCAGGACAAGTTACTAAAATTCAAACTCATTTATGTATGTGTGTGTGTGTGTGTGTGTGTGTGTGTGTGTGTGTATATATATAATCTGTTTACCAAAATCTACATTTTAATGATCCAAAGAAATCCAAACTCAACATGTCTAAAACAATCCCTAATTATCATACTCTAAGCCTGACTCCTCCTTCAGTGGAAAATAAATTAACCTCATAATTAAACATTTCTCAGTACACCTTGTCAAGCTAGGGAGCCAGTAGCATACTCTACCCATCCACAGTTATTATACTAGTTTGTAAGCCCATCAATACTACCATTCAAAAAGTCATACAACATATAAATATGGTCTTATAACGTGTATCTTTTTTTTTTGTCCTTTTAAGCTTACCCTCTACCAATGCTCTAATTTAAGTATTTTGCCTAACCAGCTGCCCTAATTTCCTATCCCATTTCTCTGTTTCAAGACAGGGAAATTATTTTCCATACTTTACCCAACGTAATTTTTCTAAAATACATACAATGTTCTTATTCCCTTCCATCAAACTCTTCATTGACTTCCAATTGATTTGAGGTTATAAAACAAAGTCCTTCAATATTTGGGACCATATGCTAGACTGATTTCTCATTAATATCTACCTCTTACTTTGAACAAAAGCTCTTGTTTATCAGTCTAAAAACACTATGCCCAGCCTTACGATGAGGCCTTTAGATGAGAAGTTTCTTTTCCTTGGACTATTTCTCCTCTCCTTTATACTGATAATTTCTTAACTCAGGTGACATTTATTCTGGAAAACCCTCCCTGTTCAAATCCTTAGTCACTATTTATTTACCCTTTTACAGCACCCATTCATGCCAATTTGTATTTAACAAGACAGTTACTTCATTCAGTCTCCCTTAGATCATAAATTTTGATCTTACAATATCTAGATGAATATCTCCTCCCTCATTGACTGGCATTGATAGCAGATACTAGATAAAAAATCAATAAAAAAGAAATAAGGGCTGGGTTGTAGTAGTAGACAGAACACTTGCCTAGCATGTGTGAGGCACTGGGTTTGATTCTCAGCACCACATAAAAATAAATAAATAAAGGTCCGTCAACTAAAAAAAAAAACTTTTAAAAAAGAAACAAGTGATGATAAAAGATGAATTGCTGTCAAATGAAAACAAATAAACTTAAGTCACCTATTGCAAAAAAGATCCTAATAGTTGAAGAGTATAAAAAGAGCATGGTATGAACAGATTGAAGATTAGCTTTTTCAGTCAGAATTATGATAAATAATTATCAACACCCAAGAAGTGATCAAAGTAATAGGAAAGGGTCATCTTCATGTGAATGGGATCTACTATGATGGAGGAGGAAGGTCTTTCATTTGTACACTACCAACAATGAAATTTGAGTTAAAGTTTTCTATTCTGAGTATGACTCACAGAAAGACAGGCTTGAGAAGCCCAAGAACTGGAGAGCACCCAGGATGGTAGAAAGTCTTAGAATATTTTAATAGGAATGGTTGAAATAGTCAGAACCAATTAGTGTAGTGAAGATAATTTGTTGAAGACAATTATATCTGACTCTAAATATTTGACAGGCTCTTATGAGAAAAAGTGATATTTGCCTCTCCTGGCTCAAAGGTTAGAAATAGTATTAATGGGTCGACATTTCTCATAATAAAACATTTCATGTTCTAGAGCATTGCAAATAACCTTTCAGAGGTAATGACTTCCACATTAGAGGTATACTAAGCATAATGAAGAAGACTACTAAGTTCACATAGTATAGGAAATACTCAGGACAGTTAATCACTCTTCACATATGAAGACTTGTCAATATACTAGAGGTGAGCAATGGAAGAAGCAGGAGTTGTGTACTCTGTTTCATAAAGATGATGTCAAGAATATAAAAATTCTAACTTAAGTCAGGTCAGGTTTAGAACCAGACCCAGAAAACCACAGGACATGCTAGGAATGTGTTGCTTAAAAAAACAAAACATAAAGACTAACCTAGATAAAATAATTAGACTCCTGCTTTATGGTAACATGAGTATATGCAAGGACACTATTTTCCAAAGTGAGCTTTTAAAGTCTCTCCTAGCTGTTGTCTAACACTTCCAAACATGTATGTTCTTCAAGTTTTAGATGGCATAAATGGTAAGCCTGATCAAACTCAAGCAATATATATATATCCCCTATGCATCTTGGTTATTCAGATGTAAGGAGAAGGGGATGAGTGCTATCCTTTATGATTAAGCCATAAAAGTTTAAGTTTAATTACAACTTTCCTGTGATTTTTTGAAATTTGCAGATGGAGGGAAACTGGAAAGAGTGGGCCTTGGGACTGGAAAGCAAGTTCCTTATTATGTGGGCTCTCAGGGTATTTCTAACTTGTATTCAGCCAGACTTAATTTAGACTTCTGGTTTCAGAAAACTCAGAATCTCCTATAAGTAAGAGGAGTAGACAATCATCCTTTACATTTCTGGTAAGATTTTGCTGGAAGAGCACAGTCCCTTTAGCAAATGCATATCTTAAAATTAATCTATGCAAGTATTTTTGGTAACAAACATTCCTGAGAAGTATAATGCATCAGGAATTTCTTTCACTTTTTCCTGCCATGGTGTTAACAATTTGGGGGGATTTATACCTTAGAAAAAATTTTAGTATATAGGAAGCAAAGTGATATGAGAGGAACGACCTATGAAAGGCTAGGGTGTAAATGACAGTTTTCTCTGCAGAGCTTCACTGAAGGAGGTGGTCTTGCTACAAGGGTGGAGGAGCCCGTGTAATCCCTCTGTTTGGGACTATATTGGGTAGATTTTCCCTTTGTTTTTATAAAATGTATCCAGAGTCTACATAGATTATGAATGCTTTGATCTGTTCCGATTATAAAGGCACACAGCGCCCTATTTTAAATGCCAAGTTTGTGTTCTAATGGAAACCACACTTAGTAGGTTGGCAGTCTAACAAATAAACCAAGCAGAGAGATTTCACATTTTTATGAAACACCCACAAGAATCAACATTCTGGTTTTTAGCATCTATTCACTAAGAAATAAAGTAATAAAAACGATATTGGAAGGACTTTAAAGTCTTCAATATATTTTATTCCTCTATCTGACAAAGTATTTCAACAAAGTATTTTGTGGTTTATTTAATGTAAAAGGAACAAGGTGAAAATATTTATTGAATCTCATTCTGAGAAATTTAAGGAAAATATAGAGTATGTATAAGAAATTCCTCTTACCTTGAAGATCTAGTCATTTTGTGAATGAGAAAAGACAAACGTACTAAAAATTTTATGATACCTAAGGCACTATGAGTCAAGGAAAGTACTTTTCTCATTTTCCATCAGGATCTGATAGTTTGTTCTCTAAAATACATCTTGAAACCCTGACTTTTTGTTCTTAGTGGAAGACATTAATCACAACTTGCCTTAACCATATTCTTTTAATTGGCCCCTCTATTTCCATTTCTGCTCTCTGCCAACAAGTCTCACACAGTAGTAAAAGGATTCTTTTAAAGCACATCCAATTATGCCCTTCCTCTAAATAAGTTCCTTCAAGGGATTTTTCATTACACATTTACCATGCCTACAAATCCCAGCAGGAGGTAGCTCTTCCTGCCCCTGGGGCCTCTTCTTGAATATTCTCTTTCCTCCTAGGTGTCCTCTCAATGCAGGGCATTTCCTGCACTGTACCTCTCTTCCTAACTTCCTATCCCCTTGGAGTTAGGCCCTTTTCATCATTTACTTCCCAGAAAGCAAGTACTAGAACACTGGGTGTAAATTCTGGCTCTGGTGTTCTCCACCTCAGTTCCCTTTTCCTTCTTTGTACTTTATTCACATTCAGTTTTTTTTTTTTTTACTTTTTTATTGGATTGTTGAATTGCATGCTTTGTGCATACCCCACCTGCAATGCCACATCAGTTCTTCGAAGCAGAGATGACACTAGTCACATCCACATGGCATCCAGCCCCAAATATTTTTTGTTGAGTGAGTGACTAGATCAATGAATGTTCAGTTTGTCAAAGTTATATTGATACTTTACCACCTATTCAAAGCTCTATAGAAATGTACATCCAGTAATGAGGTAGAGATGAGAACCCAGCCGCCGATTCTCTCACCATTAAAAGAGAAGCTAAACAATCAGGAATGTGTTGTTACAGATTCAGTCTTCTCAGTTTGTGGAGCAATAGTTTGGAAACACTGGCACACTCTGTTTTGCTACAAATGGAGATGTAGACTTAGATGTAGGCTTACACAGGTTGACAGATTCAGAGAAAGTTCAATGTGGGAGAAAGAGCTTGATGTAAAGTCTTGAGTTAAAGCTGGAGTCTGAGTTAGAATGTGGGTGTTATGTAGAAAAGAGGAGCAAACCATGCAGAGCCATAGATTCGGGAAAGCTGTCATTTCATGGAGCACTGAAAAATCCTCACTTCCTGCTTTTCAGACACCAAGATTCCCTGGATTCTTCTGAATTCACTGTCCAATCACTTAGATATTTTGGAAGAGGTACTTGCTTGTTTTAAAGTGTTTCCTGGATCATGTCTCCCTTTTGCAAAATCACGAGAAATGAATAAGTTGGAATATTTCACTCTGTGACTTTCCTGCAGTTTATATTTTGTTATATATCATGTAACACTCTTACCCCTATTCAATTTATTAAAAAAGAGTTGATGACATTTCAAGATGTGCTGCAGCTAAGAATAACGTATTTCCAGGAAGGCTCATTCATCACCCAGAGCTCTCTTGTAATAAAGCTGAGATGAAGCAAAGAGATATTCTACTTTGTTATTAATTTAACCTTCCTTAGGGAAAGTTCACTGTGCATCTTGAGGACACTCTGCCCTTCAGGCCTATTAGGACTATTCTTCTCTAGTGTATCCAACACCTCATCTTTACTAGTTCAGATTCTGTGTGTCCCATCTCTTGATCTAGTCACTGTTGGAAAACCATTTCCCTGAACCTTTGTTCAGATTCATGCAGGTACACCCTGATAGCACCTCTGTCAGACACCCCTCAAGCTTTGCTTTTGCCTGGGGCTTCTCCAATGCTACAGGGACAATCTCACCACTTGGATAGGTACAACTAGGAAGATTCAGGAATTAATGTCCGTGAGATCCTACTTGATCAATGGAGTCAGCAACTGATGAATGAATGTTTTCTTCTTTGTCCCCAGGAAGGATAGACTTGAGTCATACTTTATACATGTCCTCAGAAAATCATACTGGATCAAACTCTAGCCACTTGTTAAGGGAAATTGGGTAACACATTCTTTAATTGGCTTATTCCTGTTCTTCTTCCACTCTCTAACTTTTCTTTCTCCTTCCCATATAAGTTACCTGAAATCTAATCTTTGTCTTAGGCTCTCCTTTGGGGTACCCAACGCTACAACATGCTTTAAAACAAAGGAAAGTTAGTCATTATAATTAATGACTAGAAGAACCTAGAAGTACAAAGAACTGTAGCCAAAAATAGAATTGATGCAAGAAAATTTATAGTGCAATATATTGTCATTGTCAATACTAGCCTTTGTTATAGAAATGAATATCTATAGAAGTGGGTGACTACTGGGGTAAGAAATTTGGGGCTAAGGCAGCCAGACAAGAGCATAAGCAACCAGCAAAGAGAAAGACAAGATGAAGCTCCTCAATAACAGGACCACATCCTGAACACAATTCACGGAGCAGGAGTGAACCACTGCAGAAAACAATCGCTGATATGATTTGATTTTGCCTGGAGTCTGCACATGTTGCAGAAATAGAAAGGAGAATGCTCTGCCTTTTTTTACCTTTGTCAAACTTACTACTTTCAAATGCTTGTGGCTCCCCTGACCCCCAAATTTAAACATTAATAATTTCACAAGTGACTGAAACTTATTCCTACAGGTAACCAACAGGAAATCTACCATTTATATATGGGCTATGGACCATGAATTCATTCAAGCCATTGTAGTAAAATACTATCCATTTCATTCCCAGGAAAGGTTAATCCAGGCTGACAGGCTGGAGTACTTGTGGCTTTATGGCATGCTCTGCTCAACCTATAGAATCATAGACTAAGAATGCTTCAAGGAACTCTCTTTTTATTGGTTCTTTTTAGTTAAACATGACAATAGAATTCATTTTGATATAATTATAAAAGCATGGATCATAACTTGTTCTAATTCAGCCCCCTTTCTTTCTCTCACCTCCTGTTCTCTTCCTTCTACTCTACTGAATTTTTTTGCTATTTACTTATAGGTATTTTTTTTTCAATTAATGTGTAAGACAGCGAGATAAGAAAACAAAGCACTGGGAAGGTGAGTGGCCATCCTAAGGGCAAAAAAACAAGGTCTTCTGACCCACAAAAATGTTCTCTGATTTGTGAGCCTTCTCAGAGGGAAGAATGGCTGAGATATGAAGGTCAAAGTGACTGTATAGGTGAAGGTCAACATGATATATCCTAACCTAAGAATTTCTGTTTTCTTTCATTTATAAAAAATTTGTTCTTGGTTTGCTCTACACATCTGTTCTTCCCTCTACTTCCTCCCCCTGTTTTCTATAAATAAAAAAAATTGCTTTGTTTTATACTCATGCATACTTACATAAAATATGTTATCCATTTCTGTTCTCATTAAGATACACTAACTCTGAAGTTCTAAGGTATATATTTTCTATCCTGACCACCTATAGCCATAGATTGTGTTGTGACTGAATGTTGAGAAGAACCCTCTGTTGCACTTGGCAATACTAGAGTTCAGATGACTTGTTTCTGCCACTTAAGCTAATTATCTTTTTAAAAAGTATTGTGCAATCTTCTTTTCTTTCTTTTTATTATTGCTTGTAAAATACCTTGATATTCTTGTACCTTTAATGCCTCCCACAATGTGCTTCTCCCTATGTGTATCTGATATTTTTAAAATATTTCTATTAAATATTTATAAGCTAATTCAATGTATTCCCATGCTATGGGAAACAATTATAGAACCAAATTTTCCCATTAATATTACATAGCAGGTTAACCTAAGGGACCCCAGCAGTTCAAAGCTTACATAAATATTAACTTCAATCCCTTACATCTAGAGCTTCCTGTTGTTAGTTTAACCCACAGTCTAATAACTCGACTCCCCTGAGGGAAATCCTCAGGAGCCACTGTCTAGTTTTAAAATCAGCTCTTGAATCATTTTTTAGACCATCCTTTCTTGGCTCACAGATTCTTGATTTTTATTGTCTCTTGTTAACATTTTTTTTATTCTACAAATATGAATGCAAAATGAATCCAAATATAGCTTTGTGTATTTGTAACTATCATATTTTTTATCTAATTTGCTCAGTCTAATTCAAGTAAAACTCCAGATTTTTGGAGCCAACAACCATTTTACAAATGTCCTTTCAAAAGAGAAATGTTAAAAGAATCTGAAATGAATTGACCAGTGAGTCAGCTTTGATTATTTTCTAAATAGAAACATCAAGTCTTTGAATATGAATAATTTAAATCAACTAATCAAACAAATGAATACATATTACTTATTAGAAGCTTGCAAATAAATATGATAAATATGATGAAAGGAAAATAATGACATAGAAAACATGCTATTTTCATATTATTTCCTGATAAATGATTGATTCAATAAGCATGCCCAAATCCTGCCTGACAGTCTCTCCTTACAGAATTAGCTAGATATTTGTTTCTACAACTGCTCTTGCTTTCCTAATTAAAGGGAATATCATGCTAAGCACAATCACTAGGTCCCTTAGCCAGCAGATTATTCATGGAAAACCACCTTCAGACTTTTTGTAATTCATGAAAAACATCGTATTTGTTTAATCAATTATTAGTTGAATTTTCTTTACCATGTTCATTGACACATTGCCAAACTGCTGTAGTATAACAGATCTACACTGCTAGGTCCAGAAATCATAGTAGTGTTAGCCCCTAAAGAGCATTGACAAGCTAATGTGTAAAGGCAGCTTTAGACAACTATAACTCCACTTGTACTTCAAGAAGACTATTCTCCAAAGGGGGAAAATGTGCATATTACTTTATTCAAGTGACATTAATTAATTTTACATCAATTAAGAAGTAGCATAGAGATTTCATTCACTAGTAACTCTCTTAGTTTATTTGTTTATGTACAGTTTTCCTAAGACCAAGTAATGGTTTTGATTGCTAAGAAGTGCATTTAAATATATAGAGATAGATAGATAACAACAAAAATATAAAAGGAGACAGTATATTAAACAAAAGATAGAAGAACTTAGTTGGGAAGAAACTGTAATCCAAATTAGAAAACCTATATGACTGCTTCACATTACAGGAAAACTCAGTGAAGACATGAATTTTAAGAAAAAAGAGCCCAAATCTGAGCTTTTAAAAACAGCAATGTGACATTAAGAAAAATTTTATAGAAGGAAGAAACAAATCAAGAATTACAATGGCATTGTTACAAACTAAAAAATCAATCCAAAACAGCAGGTAATAGAATAGACAGAGCTCAAATTTCATTACTTCTCTGGGGAAAAAGAAAATTATTATGAATGTATATAAAAGAGAAACTAGATGAAAACAATGAACTCAATCAAGAAAAAAGTATGGAAATGAAGGGAAAGATCATGCAACAAAAGGGTAATTATTGTCCTTTAAATCACTTAAGGATATAATACCTGGAACTTTTCCTAAAATTAATCTATTGACCATAGGGCAAATATAACTATAGGAAAAAGGGATAAAAACATGTTGAGGCTAAGCCACAGTCTAGAAAATAATAAGTGACTTGAGGATGCAAATGAAAAATGAGTTGTTTATAAGCTGGAAATATTAGGTTGATCTTACCCATATTTCTGCCATCATGCTATGTCAGAAAATAATAGAGCAACACTTACACTTAAGTTCTAAAAAACAGAGAGGATAAAATAATTTCTAATTAGCCATAGAATTTTCTTCATGTATTAAAGTTAGAGACCTTCTCAAAGGGGGAAGACTTGATATATAGCAACATGGATAATTTCTTTCAAAAGTTTCATGATGATCAAATAAAAAAAGATAAATTACCTAATAATAGGTTGCCTGTGTTAAAGGATCACTTTAGCATTTGGATTATAATTGAAAATAAATCTCCATGGGACCTGTACTCACAGAACAATTTAAATGTTAATAGCAACTTAAAAGAAAGTATAATTGACAAAATTGAGGATGGGTAGACAAAGATTTTAAAAGTATGTGGTATTGAGTTGGAAAACATCCTGCTAAGTGAAGTAAACCAATCCCAAAAAACCAAAGTTCAAATGGTTTCTTTGATAAGTGAATACTAATCTCTAATTGGGTGGGGTGGGGAGCAAGGAAAGAATGAAGGAAGTTTGGATTGAGCAGAGGGAGGGACAGAAGTGGAGGGGGTCTCAGGGTGGAATAAGAGAGACATTATCACCTATGAATGGGTATGATTACATGAATGATGTGTCTCTATATCGTATACAGCCAGAGAAATGAAAAATTACGCACCATTTGTGTACTATGAGTCAAATGCATTCTGCTGTCATGTATAAGTAATTAGAACAATTTAAAAAAATAAAGATGGTATAAAAACATTTAAAAACAAATGTATCCAGTATTCCTTTGCTTCCAAAACAGGTAGAGCACTGACATTAGGTTTTGGAAAGGAAAAAATGTAGTGTTTCTAAAATGTCCATTGTCCATCTTTTTAGGACAATTTTAATAGCCACCATCACCTGAGAAATACAAATATTAATCAGAGCTTCACCATTTCCTTCAAGTTCAGTTCAATTTTTATTACTCTTAGTCAAATATCATAAATATAAGTTTTACTACATTTCATTGAAATAACATGAAAGATATAATCTTATTTTTACAAAAGTGCTTTGTCCATGTTTCCACCTTCTATTTATATATGGATGCTTGTAGTAATAATCTTTGTGTAATACCTACTATGATTATTTCTTATACAGAAAGGGGAAAATCATTTAACTTTTAATTTTTCAGTATTGTTGCAGCTCCTTCATTATGTCCCATTAACATAATGTTACTTTTTTAAAAAAAGAGAAAGAGAGAATTTTTAATATTTATTTTTTAGTTTTCGGTGGACAAAACATCTTTATTTTTTTAAAATTTTTATATGGTGCTGAGGATCGAACCCGGTGCGCCACGCATGCCAGGTGATCCACATCCCCAGCCCAAGTTACTTTTAAAAATAATAGAAATGACCATTTTTATTAGAAACTAATGGCAAAAAAAAAATAGACAACTCCAGAACCTCTGTGTCCTTATTCATTTCAACTATCAGGTATTCTTCCCTCTCTTCAGTTCGATACCCTCATAAGTTCTGAGTTTTAAAGCATATTATCAGAATGTTTGCCAACTTATAACTCATGTGTATAGACACTCTGTCATAACATATAATGCTCCCTCTCATATGGTAGAAAACATGTTAGAAGACAGAAGATTCAAAGAAAATTCTAGTTTGAGCTAAATATTTCTTATCTATATTAAATTGGGCAAGTTACTGGATACTTCTAGTTCTGTTTCCTGTATATCAAATGAGGAGGCTAGATAGCTGATATTGAAGTCCTTTATCAACTTAATTATTATAAAAGAAAAAAATAGTTATTATATCACATTTAAAAGAAGGCACACATTTCATGTTTTTAAAATGTAGAATTTCATGCACAGTCTAGAGAAGGAAAAAAAACATGGCCTTCTGATTCCTCTCTCAGAAACAAAACATTTTAAGGCACATACCATTTGCAAGGATCTACATTTAAAGTGTGTTGTGCACCTATTACACATATAAAATGTAGTGAAATGGAACACTGATAGCAAAAACTCATGCTTTAGAATTAGAATGAAGTATTAATGTAAAGGATAGGAAGTTCCATTTGATTTCCAAATTGTTATGTACACTGATTTTCAAGAAATTTTAATGTATTAGCACTTTACAGTTCAACTGTAATTTTGGAGTGCTTAGCTTAAAAATAAAATAAAGTCAACATAATTTGATTGTATTTCTGGGTATGTCTTAGAAGTGATGTGTGTAGTGGTCAAATTTTATAAATCTACTTAATATGGCAGTATAGAAATGGATGGAAGTAGACATATTCACACACTTCCTTTTATTCCCCTTCCTTACTTAGAATTCACAGGAAGCTGCAGAGTATGTTATATTGGAATCAGAGAGTCTGGTACAAGTTGCACTGCACTTGTTTTGTGAATCAGGAAGATTCTTGAATTTTCTGCACTAATATTCAGTTAAATTGACATGTTAAAAATATATAGGGAGAATTTGTGGTGTGTGTGTGTGTGTGTGTGTGTGTGTTTGTGTGTATGTGTAATGAAAATAGTGGAACAGAGAAAATAATTACCATTATGATATGGTAGTTTCGAGTTCTTTAATTCCTTTAGCTTTATTAGTCAAGGACTACTTTGTAGAAAATTTGAAACCACTATGAAATTAGTTTTTCACCCTTAAATTTTAAAATTGTCTTTATAATGAATTTCCTTAATAAACATTCAGCAGGAGATAGTATATACAACAGAGTTAATATACACTACAGTTAATATACACTACAACTGAAAAACATTAATACTTCCATGTATGTTCATGATTTACCATATTTTCTGAAGCAGAAGCATGAAGAAGGAATCCAGTTCAGAATCTTGATTAACCATTATTGTTTCTCCTTGGTCAAATCAACTAGGTTTGGATTTACCAGAATAATGCTTGAATTTCAAAATGAAATCCAATTGTATGCATAATCTTAGTATTTGGCTTCTTAACATTTTAGGATAAAATTTGAATGAGTTTCTAGAATTTTTATTCTACTTCTTCTTTTTTCTTACAAATAAGGCACTACACATAAATTTTCAGTCATTCTACAATAACATACTTATTGCTTCATAAGCTTAGGGTTATATAATAAAGTTCCATATTATAAAGGTTTCTCAAGATTTTTTGTCTTTTGTTTTTACCAGAATTGTGTAAGATCCAAACTTGTAAGAGAAGCTATACCCACATTTTCTGAACTAGTTCTATACCTAAACCACCCAACTTGCTACTATACTTTTCATTTTTGTTACTTATCAGTTTCTGGAAGTACACATAAATATGACTCATTTTCCTCACCTGTGTTGAAATAAATAAACATGCAATTATTTTGGATAAAAATCCTCAATACTCTTAACATCAATTCTCACAAATTAAACTTTGGTTTGATGCAATCCCAACCATTGTTCCATCAAGATTTTATTCTAAAATTTATATAAAATTCAAAGTAACTAGAATAGACAAAACAAGAAAGAACTAATTCTACCTTAGCTCAAGACTTACCATAAATAAGCAGCAACAAGATAGTGTAGGTTGGTATACAGACAGAAAAATAAACAACACGGAACACAATAACGAGCCTCCTACAACACACTTGATTTTCCACAAAGGTGATAGAGAAATCTGGTAGGAAGAAAGTCTTTTCTACAGATAATGTTGGGGAACTGTATATCTTTATAAGAACATAGTAAATTAGATTTATTCCCTATCTCCCACCACACACAATTTAATGAAAGATCATAGATATAAACATAAAAGCTGAAAACAACTTTTCTAGACACAGTGCTTCTATAAAACTTAAGAAAATTTCTTTGAAATATTTCTTAAAGGCTGCATAGATCACTCAATATAAGTGAAAAATATTTTATTTGTACAATAAATACTTAATTGTGTCCATCAAAATTTAAAGCACATTTTGTCAAAAGATGCAATTAAGAAAAATGAGTATACAGTCCATACATCAGAAAAAATTCTCAAAATATGTATCCAATAAAGAATTACACTCCAGTTTGTATATTTAAAAATTCAAAAAATTCAGAAATAAGAATATACGTTGCTCAATAAAGTCAATAAATGATTTAAGTAGATATTGCACGAAAATACATAAACAAGAAGCATATGAAAATTGCTTATGTATAAGTCAACTTTCTCACATCTTTTGAAAAGCTTTATAATAAAATGAATAAATGTCCATAGCAGCTGTTTATTAGACAAAAACTGAAAGCAGTATATGTGTCTATCATAAATGAACAGGAACAGTGTTTTCAGCCAGTAAAATACTGTTCAGCAACGAAGATAAATGGCATATTTACACACAAGATGGAAGGATATGAAAAGTTTTCATAATTAAAAAGAAGAATTACCCAACAAAGTACATAATGTATTATTCCACTTTTATGAAATTATACATTAAAAAAACTATCTTGTGGGGGGAAGAATCAGAAAGCTAGTTTTCTCTGGGAGTTGTGTACAGAGACTAGGAAAGCACAAGACAAGTTTCTGGGGAGATGACAATATTCTTTATCCATGAAGGTTTGAGTTACATAGTTATGTATATTTATCAAAATTTATCACATAACAATGTTTATGCAATTTACTGTATGTCGTTTTAAACTAAAGAGAGAGAGAGAAGAGAGCTTTATATAAGTATTCAATTTCTGTTAATGATACGCATGTCAAAATGTTTAGGGGTAAAGAGTTCAGATACCTGCAACTTTAAAATATGTCAAAAATAAGATAGATTGGCCAGGAGTGGTAGGGCATTTTTGTAATTCCAGCAGCTTAGGAGGCTGAGGCAGGAGGATCACGAGTTCAAACCTAGCCTCAGCAACTTAGTGAGGCACTAAGTAAATCAGTTGATACCCTGTCTCTAAATAAAACACAAAAAAAGGCTGAGGATGTAGCTTAGTGGTTGAGTGCCCATGGGTTCAATCCTCAGTACCAAAAAAAAAGAAAGAAAAAAAAAGATAGATTGATGAGTGAAGAGAGAAAATTGTGTTGAAAAGATACGGATAAAGCAAAATACATAGCACAATGTTAATTGCAGAATCTAGAGTGTGTTTAAAATAAGCTCCTTAAATCTATAAAATTTTTCATCCTAAAACTCAGGTTAAAAAATTAAACAATATAAAAGTCAAATAGTGATAGTTTTACTATCTTCCAATTTGAAATTTTCTGACTCAAAATTCTCTGTATTGAGAAAGGATAATTTTTTATGACAATCAGGAAAAAGAGACATGAATGAAAGAATTGAGTTTGATTCTTCACTCAACATTTTCAATAAAACTCATGGGGACACATTTTATTTTGTCATGTAAAAATAGGATTGACATTTCAGTATGTAAAATTTTAACATTGGGAGAGACCTTTGTAATCATCCTCTAATTCCTATGTTTTAAAAGTCTGAAAAAAGATACGTCTACAGGAGTCTGAGTATAGTCAACATCTAGCTGATGAACAGCAATCGTGTTAACCATAGGGACTTTGGAAAATTCAATTCCTTTTCCTCTGAAGTTCTCTTATATTGTTGTAAGAATCAGTCAGATTAGTATCTAGACTGCCCAGGCATAGCCATTTCTAAAATGGGAATAAATCCTCCTGCTCCTCTTAGAGCCTCACAGGAAATACCAATGTGTTTTGGGATGTTATAAAACTGTGAGAACTTGAAAATCTATGAGAAATTTTTATTTTTAATT
>NW_027526064.1:0-8710 GCF_052094955.1 Ictidomys tridecemlineatus | reverse complement strand
AAACCGTGTTAGATTTAGAGTTCCAAATACATGTATCCCTATAGGAGAAAACAGAGTGAAACCTCAAAATGAAACCGGTTACTGCCAAGGAACGGTTTAACCTAGAAGAACGAAATTTGGCGAGCCAAGTGGAATTGGTGTACTGATCATTACCTGAAATTTTAATCAAGATTGGGTGAAAAAGTGTGTGCTGAGATTTCGGGCAACTCGTAGTTTTTTGGAAGCTTGGCAGGCCCTCTCCATGAAAGTGATTCTCGCCAGTCTCTGCTTAGGGCTACATCAACAGCAAACAAACCATAGAGATAGAACTTGAAACTGCTTTATTGTGTCAAGTTTCAAAGAGCTAGCACAAACCGTGTTTGATTTAGAGTTCCAAATACATGTATCCCTAAAGGAGAAAACAGAGTGAAACCTCAAAATGAAACCGGTTACTGCCAATGAACGGTTTAACCTAGAAGAACGAAATTTGGCGAGCCAAGTGGGATTGGTGTACTGATCATTACCTGAAAGTTTCATCAAGATTGGGTGAAAAAGGGTGTGCTGAGATTTCAGGCAACTCGTAGTTTTTTGGAAGCTTGGCAGGCCCTTTCCATGAAAGTGATTCTCGACAGTCTTTGCTTAGGGCTACATCAACAGCAAACAAACCATAGAGATAGAACTTGAAACTGCTTTATTGTGTCAAGTTTCAAAGAGCTAGCACAAACCGTGTTGGATTTAGAGTTCCAAATACATGTATTCCTATAGGAGAAAACAGAGTGAAACCTCAAAATGAAACCGGTTACTGCCAACGAACGGTTTAACGTAGAAGAACGAAATTTGGCGAGCCAAGTGGGATTGGTGTACTGATCATTACCTGAAAGTTTCATCAGGATTGCGTGAAAAAGGGTGTGCTGAGATTTCAGGCAACTCGTAGTTTTTTGGAAGCTTGGCAGGCCCTTTCCATGAAAGTGATTCTCGCCAGTCTTTTCGTAGGGCTACTTCAACAGCAAACAAACCATAGAGATAGAACTTGAAACTGCTTTATTGTGTCAAGTTTCAAAGAGCTAGCACAAACCGTGTTTGATTTAGAGTTCCAAATACATGTATCTCTATAGGAGAAAACAGAGTGAAACCTCAAAATGAAACCAGTTACTGCCAACGAACGGTTTAACCTAGAAGAACAAAATTTGGCGAGCCAAGTGGAATTGGTGTACTGATCATTACCTGAAAGTTTCATCAAGATTGGGTGAAAAAGTGTGTGCTGAGATTTCGGGCAACTCGTAGTTTTTTGGAAGCTTGGCAGGCCCTTTCCATGAAAGTGATTCTCGCCAGTCTCTGCTTAGGGCTACATCAACAGCAAACAAACCATAGAGATAGAACTTGAAACTGCTTTATTGTGTCAAGTTTCAAAGAGCTAGCACAAACCGTGTTTGATTTAGAGTTCCAAATACATGTATCCCTATAGGAGAAAACAGAGTGAAACCTCAAAATGAAACCGGTTACTGCCAACGAACGGTTTCACCTAGAAGAACGAAATTTGGCGAGCCAAGTGGGATTGGTGTACTGATCATTACCTGAAAGTTTCATCAAGATTAAGTGAAAAACGGTGTGCTGATATTTCAGGCAACTCGTAGTTTTTTGGAAGCTTGGCATGCCCTTTCCATGAAAGTGATTCTCGCCAGTCTCTGCTTAGGGCTACATCAACAGCAAACAAACCATAGAGATAGAACTTGAAACTGGTTTATTGTGTCAAGTTTCAAAGAGCTAGCACAAACCGTGTTTGATTTAGAGTTCCAAATACATGTATCCCTATAGGAGAAAACAGAGTGAAACCTCAAAATGAAACCGGTTACTGCCAACGAATGGTTTAACCTAGAAGAACGAAATTTGGCGAGCCAAGTGGGATTGGTGTACTGATCATTACCTGAAAGTTTCATCAAGATTGGGTGAAAAACGGTGTGCTGAGATTTCAGGCAACTCGTAGTTTTTTGGAAGCTTGGCAGGCCCTTTCAATGAAAGTGATTCTCGCCAGTCTTTGCTTAGGGCTACATCAACAGCAAACAAACCATAGAGATAGAACTTGAAACTGCTTTATTGTGTCAAGTTTCAAAGAGCTAGCACAAACCGTGTTTGATTTAGAGTTCCAAATACATGTATTCCTATAGGAGAAAACAGAGTGATATATCAAAATGAAACCGGTTACTGCCAACGAACGGTTTAACCTAGAAGAACGAAATTTTGCGAGCCAAGTGGGATTGGTGTACTGATCATTACCTGAAAGTTTCATCAGGATTGGGTGAAAAAGTGTGTGCTGAGATTTCGGGCAACTCGAAGTTTTTTGGAAGCTTGGCAGGCCCTTTCCATGAAAGTGATTCTCGCCAGTCTCTGCTTAGGGCTACATCAACAGCAAACAAACCATAGAGATAGAACTTGAAACTGCTTTATTGTGTCAAGTTTCAAAGAGCTAGCACAAACCGTGTTAGATTTAGAGTTCCAAATACATGTATCCCTATAGGAGAAAACAGAGTGAAACCTCAAAATGAAACCGGTTACTGCCAAGGAACGGTTTAACCTAGAAGAACGAAATTTGGCGAGCCAAGTGGGATTGGTGTACTGATCATTACCTGAACGTTTCATCAAGATTGGGTGAAAAAGTGTGTGCTGAGATTTCGGGCAACTCGTAGATTTTTGGAAGCTTGGCAGGCCCTTTTCTTCAAAGTGATTCTCGCCAGTCTCTGCTTAGCGCTACATCAACAGCAAACAATCCATAGAGAGAGAACTTGAAACTGCTTTATTGTGTCAAGTTTCAAAGAGCTAGCACAAACTGTGTTTGATTTAGAGTTCCAAATACATGTATCCCTATAGGAGAAAACAGAGTGAAACCTCAAAATGAAACCGGTTACTGCCAACGAACGGTTTAACCTAGAAGAACGAAATTTGGCGAGCCAAGTGGGATTGGTGTACTGATCATTACCTGAAAGTTTCATCAAGATTGGGTGAAAAAGGGTGTGCTGAGATTTCAGGCAACTAGTAGTTTTTTGGAAGCTTGGCAGGCCCTTTCCATGAAAGTGATTCTCGCCAGTCTCTGCTTAGGGCTACATCAACAGCAAACAAACCATAGAGATAGAACTTGAAACTGCTTTATTGTGTCAAGTTTCAAAGAGCTAGCACAAACCGTGCTTGATTTAGAGTTCCAAATACATGTATGCCTTTAGGAGAAAACAGAGTGAAACCTCAAAATGAAACCGGTTACTGCCAACGAACGGTTTAACCTAGAAGAACGAAATTTGGCGAGCCAAGTGGGATTGGTGTACTGATCATTACCTGAAAGTTTCATCAAGATTGGGTGAAAAAGTGTGTGCTGAGATTTCGGGGAACTCGTAGTTTTTTGGAAGCTTGGCAGGCCCTTTCCATGAAAGTGATTCTCGCCAGTCTCTGCTTAGCGCTACATCAACAGCAAACAATCCATAGAGAGAGAACTTGAAACTGCTTTATTGTGTCAAGTTTCAAAGAGCTAGCACAAACTGTGTTTGATTTAGAGTTCCAAATACATGTATCCCTATAGGAGAAAACAGAGTGAAAGCTCAAAATGAAACCGGTTACTGCCAACGAACGGTTTAACCTAGAAAAACGAAATTTGGCAAGCCAAGTGGGATTGGTGTACTGATCATTACCTGAAAGTTTCATCAAGATTGGGTGAAAAAGGGTGTGCTGAGATTTCGGGCAACTCGTAGTTTTTTGGAAGCTTGGCAGGCCCTTTCCATGAAAGTGATTCTCGCCAGTCTCTGCTTAGGGCTACATCACAGCAAACAAACCATAGAGATAGAAGCTGAAACTGCTGTATTGTGTCAAGTTTCAAAAAGCTAGCACAAACCGTGTTTGATTTAGAGTTCCAAATACATGTATCCCTATAGGAGAAAACAGAGTGAAACCTCAAAATTAAACCGGTTACTGCCAACGAACGGTTTAACCTAGAAGAACGAAATTTGGCGAGCCAAGTGGGATTGGTGTACTGATCATTACCTGAAAGTTTCATTAAGATTGGGTGAAAAAGGGTGTGCTGAGATTTCAGGCAACTTGTAGTTTTTTGGAAGCTTGGCAGGCCCTTTCCATGAAAGTGATTCTCGCCAGTCTCTGCTTAAGGCTACATCAACAGCAAACAAACCATAGAGATAGAACTTGAAACTGCTTTATTGTGTCAAGTTTCAAAGAGCTAGCACAAACTGTGTTTGATTTAGAGTTCCAAATACATGTATCCCTATAGGAGAAAACAGAGTGAAACCTCAAAATGAAACCGGTTACTGCCAACGAACGGTTTAACCTAGAAGAACGAAATTTGGCGAGCCAAGTGGGATTGGTGTACTGATCATTACCTGAAAGTTTCATCAAGATTGGGTGAAAAAGGGTGTGCTGAGATTTCGGGCAACACGTAGTTTTTTGGAAGCTTGGCAGGCCCTTTCCATGAAAGTGATTCTCGCCAGTCTCTGCTTAGGGCTACATCACAGCAAACAAACCATAGAGATAGAATCTGAAACTGCTGTATTGTGTCAAGTTTCAAAAAGCTAGCACAAACCGTGTTTGATTTAGAGTTCCAAATACATGTATCCCTATAGGAGAAAACAGAGTGAAACCTCAAAATTAAACCGGTTACTGCCAACGAACGGTTTAACCTAGAAGAACAAAATTTGGCGAGCCAAGTGGGATTGGTGTACTCATCATTACCTGAAAGTTTCATCAAGATTGGGTGAAAGAGAATGTGCTGAGATTTCGGGCAACTCGTAGTTTTTTGGAAGCTTGGCAGGCCCTTTCCATGAAAGTGATTCTCGCCAGTCTCTGCTTAGGGCTACATCAACAGCAAACAAACCATAGAGATAGAACTTGAAACTGCTTTATTGTGTCAAGTTTCAAAGAGCTAGCACAAACCGTGTTTGATTTAGAGTTCCAAATACATGTATCCCTATAGGAGAAAACAGAGTGAAACCTCAAAATGAAACCGGTTACTGCCAACGAACGGTTTAACCTAGAAGAACGAAATTTGGCGAGCCAAGTGGGATTGGTGTACTGATCATTACCTGAAAGTTTCATCAAGATTGGGTGAAAAAGGGTGTGCTGAGATTTCAGGCAACTAGTAGTTTTTTGGAAGCTTGGCAGGCCCTTTCCATGAAAGTGATTCTCGCCAGTCTCTGCTTAGGGCTACATCAACAGCAAACAAACCATAGAGATAGAACTTGAAACTGCTTTATTGTGTCAAGTTTCAAAAAGCTAGCACAAACCGTGTTTGATTTAGAGTTCCAAATACATGTATCCCTATAGGAGAAAACAGAGTGAAACCTCAAAATGAAACCGGTTACTGCCAACGAACGGTTTAACCTAGAAGAACGAAATTTGGCGAGCCAAGTGGGATTGGTGAACTGATCATTACCTGAAAGTTTCATCAAGATTGGGTGAAAAAGTGTGTGCTGAGATTTCGGGGAACTCGTAATTTTTTGGAAGCTTGGCAGGCCCTTTCCATGAAAGTGATTCTCGCCAGTCTCTGCTTAGCGCTACATCAACAGCAAACAATCCATAGAGAGAGAACTTGAAACTGCTTTATTGTGTCAAGTTTCAAAGAGCTAGCACAAACTGTGTTTGATTTAGAGTTCCAAATACATGTATCCCTATAGGAGAAAACAGAGTGAAACCTCAAAATGAAACCGGTTACTGCCAACGAACGGTTTAACCTAGAAAAACGATATTTGGCAAGCCAAGTGGGATTGGTGTACTGATCATTACCTGAAAGTTTCATCAAGATTGGGTGAAAAAGGGTGTGCTGAGATTTCGGGCAACTCGTAGTTTTTTGGAAGCTTGGCAGGCCCTTTCCATGAAAGTGATTCTCGCCAGTCTCTGCTTAGGGCTACATCACAGCAAACAAACCATAGAGATAGAAGCTGAAACTGCTGTATTGTGTCAAGTTTCAAAAAGCTAGCACAAACCGTGTTTGATTTAGAGTTCCAAATACATGTATCCCTATAGGAGAAAACAGAGTGAAACCTCAAAATGAAACCGGTTACTGCCAACGAACGGTTTAACCTAGAAGAACGAAATTTGGCGAGCCAAGTGGGATTGGTGTACTGATCATTACCTGAAAGTTTCATTAAGATTGGGTGAAAAAGGGTGTGCTGAGATTTCAGGCAACTTGTAGTTTTTTGGAAGCTTGGCAGGCCCTTTCCATGAAAGTGATTCTCGCCAGTCTTTGCTTAAGGCTACATCAACAGCAAACAAACCATAGAGATAGAACTTGAAACTGCTTTATTGTGTCAAGTTTCAAAGAGCTAGCACAAACCGTGTTTGATTTAGAGTTCCAAATACATGTATCCCTATAGGAAAAAACAGAGTGAAACCTCAAAATGAAACCGGTTACTGCCAACGAACGGTTTAACCTAGAAGAAGGAAATTTGGCGAGCCAAGTGGGATTGGTGTACTGATCATTACCTGATAGTTTCATCAAGATTGGGTGAAAAAGGGTGTGCTGAGATTTCAGGCAACTAGTAGTTTTTTGGAAGCTTGGCAGGCCCTTTCCATGAAAGTGATTCTCGCCAGTCTCTGCTTAGGGCTACATCAACAGCAAACAAACCATAGAGATAGAACTTGAAACTGCTTTATTGTGTCAAGTTTCAAAAAGCTAGCACAAACCGTGTTTGATTTAGAGTTCCAAATACATGTATCCCTATAGGAGAAAACAGAGTGAAACCTCAAAATGAAACCGGTTACTGCCAACGAACGGTTTAACCTAGAAGAACAAAATTTGGCGAGCCAAGTGGGATTGGTGTACTGATCATTACCTGAAAGTTTCATCAAGATTGGGTGAAAAAGTGTTTGCTGAGATTTCGGGCAACTCGTAGTTTTTTGGAAGCTTGGCAGGCCCTTTCCATGAAAGTGATTCTCGCCAGTCTCTGCTTAGGGCTACATCAACAGCAAACAAACCATAGAGATAGAACTTGAAACTGCTTTATTGTGTCAAGTTTCAAAGAGCTAGCACAAACCGTGTTTGATTTAGAGTTCCAAATACATGTATCCCTATAGGAGAAAACAGAGTGAAACCTCAAAATGAAACCGGTTACTGCCAACGAACGGTTTAACCTAGAAGAACGAAATTTGGCGAGCCAAGTGGGATTGGTGTACTGATCATTACCTGAAAGTTTGATCAAGATTGGGTGAAAAAGGGTGTGCTGAGATTTCAGGTAACTCGTAGTTTTTTGGAAGCTTGGCAGGCCCTTTCCATGAAAGTGATTCTCGCCAGTCTCTGCTTAGGGCTACATCAACAGCAAACAAACCATAGAGAGAGAACTTGAAACTGCTTTATTGTGTCAAGTTTCAAAGATCTAGCACAAACCGTGTTTGATTTAGAGTTCCCAATACATGTATAGCTATAGGAGAAAACAGAGAGAAACCTCAAAATGAAACCGGTTACTGCCAACGAACGGTTTAACCTAGAAGAACAAAATTTGGCGAGCCAAGTGGGATTGGTGTACTGATCATTACCTGAAAGTTTCATCAAGTTTGGGTGAAAAAGGGTGTGCTGAGATTTCAGGCAACTCGTAGTTTTTGGGAACCTTGGCAGGCCCTTTCCATGAAAGTGATTCTCGCCAGTCTCTGCTTAAGGCTACATCAACAGCAAATAAACCATAGAGATAGAACTTGAAACTGCTTTATTGTGTCAAGTTTCAAAGAGCTAGCACAAACCGTGTTTGATTTAGAGTTCCAAATACATGTATCCCTATAGGAGAAAACAGAGTGAAACCTCAAAATGAAACCGGTTACTGCCAACGAACGGTTTAAACTAGAAGAACGAAATTTGGCGAGCCAAGTGGGATTGGTGTACTGATTATTACCTGAAAGTTTCATCAAGATTGGGTGAAAAAGTGTGTGCTGAGATTTCAGGCAACTCGTAGTTTTTTGGAAGCTTGGCAGGCCCTTTCCATGAAAGTGATTCTTGCCAGTCTCTGCTTAGGGCTACATCAACAGCAAACAAACCATAGTGATAGAAAAAGAAACTTCTTTATTGTGTCAAGTTTCAAAGAGCTAGCACAAACCGTGTTTGATTTAGAGTTCCAAATACATGTATCCCTATAGGAGAAAACAGAGTGAAACCTCAAAATGAAACCGGTTACTGCCAACGAACGGTTTAACCTAGAAGAGCGAAATTTGGCGAGCAAAGTGGGATTGGTGTACTGATCATTACCTGAAAGTTTCATCAAGATTGGGTGAAAAAGTGTGTGCTGAGATTTCGGGAAACTCGCAGTTTTTTGGAAGGTTGGCAGGCCCTTTTCATGAAAGTGATTCTCGCCAGTCTCTGCTTAGGGCTACATCAACAGCAAACAAACCATAGAGATAGAACTTGAAACTGCTTTATTGTGTCAAGTTTCAAAGAGCTAGCACAAACCGTGTTTGATTTAGAGTTCCAAATACATGTATCCCTATAGGAGAAAACAGAATGAAACCTCAAAATGAAACCGGTTACTGCCAAGGAACGGTTTAACCTAGAAGAACAAAATTTGGAGAGCCAAGTGGGATTGGTGTACTGATCATTACCTGAAAGTTTCATCAAGATTGGGTGAAAAAGTGTGTGCTGAGATTTCAGAAAACTCGTAGTTTTTTGGAAGCTTTGCAGGCCCTTTCCATGAAAGTGATTCTCGCCAGTCTCTGCTTAGGGCTACATCAACAGCAAACAAAACATAGAGATAGAACATGA
>NW_027526063.1:0-8764 GCF_052094955.1 Ictidomys tridecemlineatus | reverse complement strand
CACTTTCATGGAAAGGGGTTGCCAAGCTTCCAAAAAACTACGAGTTGCCTGAAATCTCAGCAAACATTTTTTCACCCAATCTTGATGATTCTTTCAGGTAATGATCAGTACACCAAAACCACTTGGCTCACCAAATTTCGTTCTTCTAGGTTACACCGTTCGTTTGCAGTAACCGTTTTCATTTTTAGGTTTTACTCTGTTTTCTCCTATAGGGATACATGTATTTGGAACTCTAAATCAAACACGGTTTGTGCTAGCTCTTTGAAACTTGACACAATAAAGCAGTTTCAAGTTCTATATCTATGCTTTGTTTGCTGTTGATGTAGCCCTAAGCAGAGACTGGCGAAAATCACTTTCATGGAAAGGGGTTGCCAAGCTTCCAAAAAACTACGAGTTGCCTGAAATCTCAGCAAACTTTTTTTACCCAATCTTGATGATTCTTTCAGGTAATGATCAGTACACCAAAACCACTTGGCTCACCAAATTTCGTTCTTCTAGGTTAAACCGTTCGTTTGCAGTAACCGTTTTCATTTTTAGGTTTCACTCTGTTTTCTCCTATAGGGATACATGTATTTGGAACTCTAAATCAAACACGGTTTGTGCTAGCTCCTTGAAACTTGACACAATAAAGCAGTTTCAAGTTCTATCTCTATGCTTTGTTTGCTGTTGATGTAGCCCTAAGCAGAGACTGGCGAAAATCACTTTCATGGAAAGGGGTTGCCAAGCTTCCAAAAAACTACGAGTTGCCTGAAATCTCAGCAAACATTTTTTCACCCAATCTTGATGATTCTTTCAGGTAATGATCAGTACACCAAAACCACTTGGCTCACCAAATTTCGTTCTTCTAGGTTAAACCGTTCGTTTGCAGTAACCGTTTTCATTTTTAGGTTTCAATCTGTTTTCTCCTATAGGGATACATGTATTTGGAACTCTAAAACAAACACGGTTTGTGCTAGCTCTTTGAAACTTGACACAATAAAGCAGTTTCCAGTTCTATCTCTATGCTTTGTTTGCTGTTGATGTAGCCCTAAGCAGAGACTGGCGAAAATCACTTTCATGGAAAGGGGTTGCCAAGCTTCCAAAAAACTACGAGTTGCCTGAAATCTCAGCAAACATTTTCTCACCCAATCTTGAAGATTTTTTCAGGTAATGATCAGTACACCAAAACCACTTGGCTCACCAAATTTCGTTCTTCTAGGTTAAACCGTTCGTTTGCAGTAACCGTTTTCATTTTTAGGTTTCACTGTGTTTTCTCTTATAGGGATACATGTATTTGGAACTCTAAATCAAACAAGGTTTGTGCTAGCTCTTTGAAACTTGACAAAATAAAGCAGTTTCCAGTTCTATCTCTATGCTTTGTTTTCTGTTTATGTAGCCGTAAGCAGAGACTGGCGAAAATCACTTTCATGGAAAGGGGTTGCCAAGCTTCCAAAAACTAGGAGTTGCCTGAAATCTCAGCAAACATTTTTTCACCCAATCTTGATGATTCTTTCAGGTAATGATCAGTACACAAAAACCACTTGGCTCACCAAATTTCGTTCTTCTAGGTTAAACCGTTCGTTTGCAGTAACCGTTTTCATTTTTAGGTTTCACTCTGTTTTCTCCTATAGGGATACATGTATTTGGAACTCTAAATCAAACACGGTTTGTGCTAGCTCTTTGAAACTTGACACAATAAAGCAGTTTCAAGTTCTATCTCTATGCTTTGTTTGCTGTTGATGTAGCCCTAAGCAGAGACTGGCGAAATCACTTTCATGGAAAGGGGTTGCCAAGCTTCCAAAAAATTACGAGTTTCCTGAAATCTCAGCAAACGTTTTTTCACCCAATCTTGATGATTCTTTCAGGAAATGATCAGCACACCAAAACCACTTGGCTCACCAAATTTCGTTCTTCTAGGTTAAACCGTTTGTTTGCAGTAACCGTTTTTATTTTTAGGTTTCACTCTGTTTTCTCCTATAAGGATACATGTATTTGGAACTCTAAATCAAACACGGTTTGTGCTAGCTCTTTGAAACTTGACACAATAAAGCAGTTTCAAGTTCTATCTCTATGCTTTGTTTGCTGTTGATGTAGCCCTAAGCAGAGATTGGCGAAAATCACTTTCATGGAAAGGGGTTGCCAAGCTTCCAAAAAACTACGAGTTGCCTGAAATCTCAGCAAACATTTTTTCACCCAATCTTGATGATTCTTTCAGGTAATGATCAGTACACCAAAACCACTTGGCTCACCAAATTTCATTCTTCTAGGTTAAACCGTTCGTTTGCAGTAACCGTTTTCATTTTTAGGTTTCACTGTGTTTTCTCCTATAGGGATACATGTATTTGGAACTCTCAATCAAACACGGTTTGTGCTAGCTCTTTGAAACTTGACACAATAAAGCAGTTTCAAGTTCTATCTCTATGGTTTGTTTGCTGTTGATGTAGCCCTAAGCAGAGACTGGCGAAAATCACTTTCATGGAAAGGGGTTGCCAAGCTTCCGAAAAACTAGGAGTTGCCTGAAATCTCAGCAAACATTTTTTCACCCAATCTTGATGATTCTTTCAGGTAATGATCAGTACACCAAAACCACTTGGCTCACCAAATTTCGTTCTTCTAGGTTAAACCGTTCGTTTGCAGTAACCGTTTTTATTTTTAGGTTTCACTCTGTTTTCTCCTATAGGGATACATGTATTTGGAACTCTAAATCAAACACGGTTTGTGCTAGCTCTTTGAAACTTGACACACAAAAGCAGTTTCAAGTTCTATCTCTATGCTTTGTTTGCTGTTGATGTAGCCCTAAGCAGAGAATGGCGAAAATCACTTTCATGGAAAGGGGTTGCCAAGCTTCCAAAAAACTATGAGTTGCCTGAAATCTCAGCAAACATTTTTTCACCCAATCTTGATGATTCTTTCAGGTAATGATCAGTACACCAAAACCACTTGGCTCACCAAATTTCGTTCTTCGAGGTTAAACCGTTCGTTTGCAGTAACCGTTTTCATTTTTAGGTTTCACTCTGTTTTCTCTTATAGGAATACATATATTTGGAACTCTAAATCAAACACGGTTTGTGCTAGCTCTTTGAAACTTGACACAATAAAGCAGTTTCAAGTTCTATCTCTATGCGTTTTTTGCTCTTGATGTAGCCCTAAGCAGAGACTGGCGAAAATCACTTTCATGGAAAGGGGTTGCCAAGCTTCCAAAAAACTACGAGTTGCCTGAAATCTCAGCCAACATTTTTTCACCCAATCTTGATGATTTTTTCAGGTAATGATCAGTACACCAAAACCACTTTGCTCACCAAATTTCGTTCTTCTAGGTTAAACCGTTCGTTTGCAGTAACCGTTTACATTTTTAGGTTTCACTCTGTTTTCTCCTATAGGGATACATGTATTTGGAACTCTAAATCAAACACGGTTTGTGCAAGATCTATGAAACTTGACACAATAAAGCAGTTTCAAGTTCCATCTCTATGCTTTGTTTGCTGTTGATGTAGCCCTAAGCAGAGACTGGCGAAAATCACTTTCATGGAAAGGGGTTGCCAAGCTTCCAAAAAACTATGAGTTGCCTGAAATCTCAGCAAACATTTTTTCACCCAATCTTGATGATTCTTTCAGGTAATGATCAGTACACCAAAACCACTTGGCTCACCAAATTTTGTTCTTCTAGGTTAAACCGTTCGTTTGCAGTAACCGTTTTCATTTTTAGGTTTCACTCTGTTTTCTCCTATAGGGATACATGTATTTGGAACTCTAAATCAAAAACGGTTTGTGCTAGCTCTTTGAAACTTGACACAATAAAGCAGTTTCAAGTTCTATCTCTATGATTTGTTTGCTGTTGATGTAGCCCTAAGCAGAGACTGGCGAAAATCACTTTTATGGAAAGGGGTTGCCAAGCTTCCAAAAAACTACGAGTTGCCTGAAATCTCAGAAAACATTTTTACACCCAATCTTGATGATTCTTTCAGGTAATGATCAGTACACCAAAACTACTTGGCTCACCAAATTTCGTTCTTCAAGGTTAAACCGTTCGTTTGCAGTAACCGTTTTCATTTTTAGGTTTCACTCTGTTTTCTCCTATAGGGATACATGTATTTGGAACTCTAAATCAAACACGGTTTGTGCAAGATCTATGAAACTTGACACAATAAAGCAGTTTCAAGTTCCATCTCTATGCTTTGTTTGCTGTTGATGTAGCCCTAAGCAGAGACTGGCGAAAATCACTTTCATGGAAAGGGGTTGCCAAGCTTCCAAAAAACTATGAGTTGCCTGAAATCTCAGCAAACATTTTTTCACCCAATCTTGATGATTCTTTCAGGTAATGATCAGTACACCAAAACCACTTGGCTCACCAAATTTTGTTCTTCTAGGTTAAACCGTTCGTTTGCAGTAACCGTTTTCATTTTTAGGTTTCACTCTGTTTTCTCCTATAGGGATACATGTATTTGGAACTCTAAATCAAACACGGTTTGTGCTAGCTCTTTGAAACTTGACACAATAAAGCAGTTTCAAGTTCTATCTCTATGGTTTGTTTGCTGTTGATGTAGCCCTAAGCAGAGACTGGCGAAAATCACTTTCATGGAAAGGGGTTGCCAAGCTTCCAAAAAACTACGAGTTGCCTGAAATCTCAGAAAACATTTTTACACCCAATCTTGATGATTCTTTCAGGTAATGATCAGAACACCAAAACTACTTGGCTCACCAAATTTCGTTCTTTTAGGTTAAACCGTTCGTTTGCAGAAACCGTTTTCATTTTTAGGTTTCACTCTGTTTTCTCCTATAGGGATACATGTATTTGGAACTCTAAATCAAACACGGTTTGTGCTAGCTCTTTGAAACTTGACACAATAAAGCAGTTTCAAGTTCTACCTCTATGCTTTGTTTGCTGTTGATGTAGCCCTCAGCAGAGACTGGCGAAAATCACTTTCAAGAAAAGCGGTTGCCAAGCTTCCAACAAACTACGAGTTGCCTGAAATCTCAGCAAACATTTTTTCACCCAATCTTGATGATTCTTTCAGGTAATGATCAGTACACCAAAACCACTTGGCTCACCAAATTTCGTTCTTCTAGGTTAAACCGTTCGTTTGCAGTAACCGTTTTTATTTTTAGGTTTCACTCTGTTTTCTCCTATAGGGATATATGTATTTGGAACTCTAAATCAAACACGGTTTGTGCTAGCTCTTTGAAACTTGACACAATAAAGCAGTTTCAAGTTCTATCTCTATGCTTTGTTTGCTGTTGATGTAGCCCTAAGCAGCGACTGGCGAAAATCACTTTCATGGAAAGGGGTTGCCAAGCTTCCAAAAAACTACGAGTTGCCTGAAATCTCAGCAAACATTTTTTCACCCAATCTTGATGATTCTTTCAGGTAATGATCAGTACACCAAAACCACTTGGCTCACCAAATTTCGTTCTTCTAGGTTAAACCGTTCGTTTGCAGTAACCGTTTTCATTTTTGGGTTTCACTCTGTTTTCTCCTATAGGGATACATGTATTTGGAACTCTAAATCAAACACGGTTTGTGCTAGCTCTTTGAAAGTTGACACAATAAAGCAGTTTCATGTTCTATCTCTATGCTTTGTTTGCTGTTGACGTAGCCCTAAGCAGCAACTGGCGAAAATCACTTTCATGGAAAGGGGTTGCCAAGCTTCCAAAAAACTACGAGTTGCCTGAAATCTCAGGCAACATTTTTTCACCCAATCTTGATGATTTTTTCAGGTAATGATCAGTACACCAAAACCACTTTGCTCACCAAATTTCGTTCTTCTAGGTTAAACCGTTCGCTTGCAGTAACCGTTTTCATTTTTAGGTTTCACTCTGTTTTCTCCTATAGGGATACATGTATTTGGAACTCTAAATCAAACACGGTTTGTGCAAGCTCTATGAAACTTGACACAATAAAGCAGTTTCCAGTTCTATCTCTATGCTTTGTTTGCTGTTGATGTAGCCCTAATCAGAGACTGGCGAAAATCACTTTCATGGAAAGGGGTTGCCAAGCTTCCAAAAAACTACGAGTTGCCTGAAATCTCAGCAAACATTTTTTCACCCAATCTTGATGATTCTTTCAGGTAATGATCAGTACACCAGAACCACTTTATTCACCAAATTTCGTTCTTCTAGGTTAAACCGTTCGTTTGCAGTAACCGTTTTCATTTTTAGTTTTTACTCTGTTTTCTCCTATATTGATACATGTATTTGGAACTCTAAATCAAACACGGTTTGTGCTAGCTCTTTGAAACTTGACACAATAAAGCAGTTTCACGTTCTATCTCTATGCTTTGTTTGCTGTTGATGTAGCCCTAAGCAGAGACTGGCGAAAATCACTTTCATGGAAAGGGGTTGCCAAGCTTCCAAAAAACTACGAGTTGACTGAAATCTCAGCAAACATTTTCTCACCCAATCTTGATGAATCTTTCAGGTAATGATATGTACACCAAAACCACTTGGCTCACCAAATTTCGTTCTTCTAGGTTAAACCGTTCGCTTGCAGTAACCGTTTTTATTTTTAGGTTTCATTCTGTTTTCTCCTATAGGGATACATGTATTTGGAACTCAAAATAAAACACGGTTTGTGATAGCTCTTTGAAACTTGACACAATAAAGCAGTTTCAAGTTCTATCTCTATGCTTTGTTTGCTGTTGATGTAGCCCTAAGCAGAGACTGGCGAAAATCACTTTCATGGAAAGGGGTTGCCAAGCTCCCAAAAAACTACAAGTTGCCTGAAATCTCAGCAAACATTTTTTCACCCAATCTTGATTATTCTTTCAGATAATGATCAGTACACCAACACCACTTGGCTCACCAAATTTCGTTTTTCTAGGTTAAACCGTTCGTTTGCAGTAACCGTTTTCATTTTTAGGTTTCACTCTGTTTTCTACTCTAGGGATACATATATTTGGAATTCTAAATCAAACACGGTTTGTGCTAGCTCTTTGAAACTTGACACAATAGAGCAGTTCCACGTTCTATCTCTATGCTTTGTTTGCTGTTGATGTAGCCCTAAGCAGAGACTGGCGAAAATCACTTTCATGGAAAGGGGTTGCCAAGCTTCCAAAAATCTACGAGTTGCCTGAAATCTCAGCAAACATTTTTTCACCCAATATTGATGATTCTTTCAGGTAATGATCAGTACACCAAAACCACTTGGCTCACCAAATTTCGTTCTTGTAGGTTAAACCGTTCGTTTTCAGTAACCGTTTTCATTTTTAGGTTTCACTCTGTTTTCTCCTATAGGGATACATGTATTTGGAACTCTAAATCAAACACGGTTTGTGCTAGCTCTTTGAAACATGACACAATAAAGCAGATTCCAGTTCTATCTGTATGCTTTGTTTGCTGTTGATGTAGCCCTAATCAGAGACTGGCGAATATCACTTTCATGGAAAGGGGTTGCCAAGCTTCCAAAAAACTACGAGTTGCCTGAAATCTCAGCAAACATTATTTCACCCAATCTTGATGATTCTTTCAGGTAATGATCAGTACACCAAAACCACTTGGCTCACCAAATTTCGTTCTTCTAGGTTAAACCGTTCGTTTGCAGTAACCATTTTCATTTTAAGGTTTCACTCTGTTTTCTCCTATAGGGATACAAGTATTTGGAACTCTAAATCAAACACGGTTTGTGATAGCTCTTTGAAACTTGACACAATAAAGAAGTTTCAAGTTCTATCTCTATGGTTTGTTTGCTGTTGATGTAGCCCTAAGCAGAGACTGGCGAAAATCACTTTCATTGAAAGGGCTTGCCAAGCTTCCAAAAAACTACGAGTTGCCTGAAATCTCAGCCAACATTTTTTAACTTAATCTTGATGATTCTTTCAGGTAATGATCAGCACACCAAAACCACTTTGCTCACCAAATTTCGTTCTTCTAGGTTAAACCGTTCGTTTGCAGCAACCGTTTTCATTTTTAGGTTTCCCTCTGTTTTCTCCTATAGGGATACATGTATTTGGAACTCTAAATCAAACACTGTTTGTGCTAGCTCTTTGAATCTTGACACAATAAAGCAGTTTCCAGTTCTCTCTCTATGGTTTGTTGCTGTTGATGTATCCCTAAGCAGAGACTGGCGAAAATCACTTTCATGGAAAGGGGTTGCCAAGCTTCCAAAAAACTACGAGTTTCCTGAAATCTCAGCAAACATTTTTTCACCCAATCTTGATGATTCTTTCAGGTAATGATCAGTACACCAAAACCACTTGGCTCACCAAATTTCGTTCTTCTAGGTTAAACCGTTCGTTTGCAGTAACCATTTTCATTTTAAGGTTTCACTCTGTTTTCTCCTATAGGGATACATGTATTTGGAACTCTAAATCAAACACGGTTTGTGCTAGCTATTAGAAACTTGACACAATAAAGCAGTTTCACGTTCTATCTCTATGCTTTGTTTGCAGTTGATGTAGCCCTAAGCAGAGACTGGCGAAAATCACTTTCATGGAAAGTGGTTGCCAAGCTTCCAAAAAAAACTACGAGTTGCCTAAAATCTCAGCAAATATTTTTTCACCCAATCTTGATGATTCTTTCAGGTAATGAGCAGTACACCAAAACCACTTGGCTCACCAAATTTTGGTCTTCTAGGTTAAACCGTTCGTTTGCAGTAACCGTTTTCATTTTTAGGTTTCAGTCTGTTTTCTCCTATAGGGATACATGTATTTGGAACTCTAAATCAAACACGGTTTGTGCTAGCTCTTTGAAACTTGACACAACAAAGCAGTTTCCAGTTCTATCTCTATGCTTTGTTTGCTGTAGATGTAGCCCTAAGCAGAGACTGGCGAAAATCCCTTTCATGGAAAGG